>NW_017304207.1:999419-1006306 GCF_001594115.1 Trachymyrmex septentrionalis | reverse complement strand
GAAGGGAGGGGGGGGGGAGGGGGGGAGGGAGGAACGACCCCGAGGAGAGGGGTTCGGAGATGAACAAAGTGACCGACGCGACGCAGAGGCCGCGGAAGGTTGACCCCTTCCCTTTCTCATCCCCCCGCCCTCTCGCACTCATTTTATCCGTTAGCGCTGGATGGTGGGACGCTTGTGTCCGCAAGCCCGGGGGGGGTGGCTTGGTGTTGAACGGACGAGGAACAGAAAGGCGGGAGGGCGAAAGGGCAGGTGGAGGAGTCGGGTCGTCGCGGGGACCCCGAGTTACTGGGGTAGTTTAGCTACCACTAGGTAACTTAAATGAAAGTCGCGGTTACCCCTTAACGCGAAAATACGTTGAGGGAAAATTTCGTTTTTTCACACTGATTAATGTAATACCCGACGTCGCGCTCCTGGGCACGCTAATTGGCCATTCTCGAGCGCCGCCGACGTCGCCGGCTTTGAGAGAGTCGCGACGCGTGCGAACGATGCTTTTCTATTTCCACCTCCCCCCCCCTCTCATCACCCCGTCTCACGTAATCTCCTCCTGTGTGTCCCTCTTTTACTGCACCAGATAAGCGGAATCGAATTATCTCAGGAGCGGAAGGGAGGAGAGGATAATTTAGGCCGTCGAGATGTTCGGCAGCGTTTGTATTCAGCGAAACCTTATCGAGCTTATAGTTGAACGAAATTTATCTACGCTTTCCATGCGACCGATGTAGACTTGATATGGGAAATAAAATTACCGATGATGAAATATAGAAGAGAGACGGGCAAGTAAAGAAAGGAAAAGAGAAATAAAGACTATCGGATATTAAAAATAAATAATGCAAGACGGATTACGGATTATATTATCTAAATATTAATGGAAGCGTCAAGGCGGGGGGTTAGGTGAAAAGAATTAAATTACATGACAATCTTTCCAAATATATCAGCAGTGTAAAAAATAGTTTACACCTCTAACGTATTTAAAAGGATTGAGAATTGATATAATTGAAACAGCCAGTATCCATTCGAAGAGTTGAACACTTTATATATACATACATAAGATCGATATTTTAACTTTATTTGATATAATCTAACAGGTTTGGAGTTACAAAAATGCAGTTACTGCATTACATGAATAAACATTTGTATGGTTAGCAGCTGACTGCGTAAGTCTGTTGGAGCTACTCAATTGTATTCTTTATCCCATACACAGCACAAATCATTCCAGTAATGTTGCAGCAATATTTGCAGTAATATTACTGTAATATTACTAGAACGTTGGAATGTTATTACAATATTGGAATGGACTGTGCTGTATGGGAAATTTGCTGCTAGCTTCTATATGGATATATTATCTGCAAATTTCAATTATTTTTATTAAAATAAACTTGGTATTCACGTACACACATACATTCCTTTTCACACGAATTATGTTATTTTGATTGTGTGTGTTGTGTCTGAAACTATCCAACCCACGCAGTACAGAAACTTGCAGCAACGTATTGCTGCAATGCTTGTAATTTTGCCGAAATATTGTTAGAATATTGTTGAAGCAATCCACGCTGAATAATTAGCATCTTTCATTCGACATAAATCAAATAGATCTCGCAGCATCAATAACTGTTTTACAGATTTTTAAGTCAACACTCCGGAGGGTTAAATATTATTATTTTACTGGAAAAAAAACTTAAATTATATTTCCCACTGGAAATGTGCAAATCGACATAAGTTTTAAAACAAAATTTCGTGTTTTTGTAAGCTTAAAAAGTATTTGAAATTTCACAGGCACGCGGAAGCGAAGTATCAGCCTTACCTTCCGAATACCGTCAGCGTTGAACATTAATTAAAGATTTTCGCGCGGGAGCGCAGCCGTGTTTGCGATCGCGAGAAAAAATCGGCAATGAGAGACTATCGATATCGTAGAGCAACTTTCGATCTGGGTATCAAACAGACGGCGACCGATCGAGGATGGTGGGGCGACAGAGGGGTGGCGCGGGGACGGAGGAGTTCCGAAATGAGTACCCGTGCAAATACGCCAGGATTGTTTCTGTCGCTAATTGCTCGGTTTTTTGCAGGGGCTCGGCCAACAATCGATTTGCATTTCAAAGGTAGTCCGGCATAAAAATAAAATGCGCCCCGTTAAAAGTTGACTGGCAGCGGCGCCTCTGTGTGCGTGGACTGCGTGTGTCGCGTATACGTGCTCATATCTATAATATACGCACGTTCGCGCGCGCATACACACGCACGCACGCATACGCACGCACGCACGCACACGCACGCACACACGTCCCGCCTCTCACGCCTGTGAACGACAAATTGCATAAAACTCGTGCCGGATTAATGCCGCCGACGGGGTACAACGTCGATCGCGCTTTTTTCCGCCTGGCTATGCAGGAAACGCTGATTATTATTCGCGAATATAATGCTTTTATATTTCGCAGGATGCCGGAATTGCTTGTCCGCTCGCTCGTGCGCGCGCGCGCGCTCCCTCTCGATTATGGAACCGCGTCGAGCTTTGATAAACGGCGATGGACAGATCGATGATTTCCTGCGTAGCGAGTTCATTTTTACTTGCGATATTTTGCGAATGCAGATTTTTAGTATATTTTCGTGACGTTCAGTCCCGATGTGTTCCTCGCTTCTTCGTCGCTGACAAAATTGAGCAGCGAATAAAAATTTTATAAAATCACAATGACAGCTATTGCTTTTCGATTTTCATCCATTTTCATCACATTATCCTTCATTACCTACTATTTATGTTTGTCACTGAACATTAAACAGCAATAAAACGCTCAAAAGGTCAGATATGTGCAATTAAGTTGGAAAAATTATATTTTATGTTAAAGGCATTATATCTCTCTCGTAAAGTAAATTAAATATCTCCACGATTTGATTTTTTTTTTCCTTCATTCGGAATATTAATTTTCTTCACTTGTATATTTCAAAATGTTATTTCGTCACGAAGGTGCACGAGTAATATTTTTATGGCAAGCAACAATGCCACGGGCTGTAGCCCTTTACGGAATCATAGTATGAAATCGGGCTCGCCGCACACCGAATATTTCGTTTCCTGGCGGGGTCGACAGTATTTGATTTTACGCAGTACGCATCGGGCGGTTTCCACCAACGTTAATTATCAGTGACCACCTACAGTCCCATTACATTCCAATCGACCCCTTAATCAACGCATGATTGGTGTACTAATTGATTGCTACTCCGTAATTATAACGGTGCACTGCCAGACGCCGCTCTACGATGTATCTACCAAGTATCAAAGCACGCCCGCAGCATCGCATTTGTCAACGTTTGTTAGCGTGCGCGGATTGCTTTAATAAATAACACTCTCTAAAGATATATGTGCGTGCGGATATATCAATATCCTTTGATATTCCTCTGACATCCTCTTTTTCTCCTTCTTAATCCTTACGTCGTTACATTGTTGTTATCGAATTAAACACGCGAGATGAAATATAACGATTTAATTTGTTTTTCAATTTTACGTACTAAAAAGACAAAATTTTCTACATCGATCATCTATTTGTACCTACCCCCGGACAACACAAATAGTATCCAAAAGGGAGACATAAGACGTCTTTGGCATCTAAAAAACGTCTTATCTCAATGTGTTGTCTGGGACGTGTCGCACATTTGAATATATATATACATATATAATTTTAAATCTTTAAAAATTGAAGATAACACTAAATATTTATAATATATAGATTAATGTTAAAAAAAAAGTTTTTCAACTTTTTATCATAAATTCAATTGAATGAGTTCGATTTAAAGAGTCTCACATTTCTTCATCCCTACAACTTCTTTCAGTAATATCCAAATTTTCTAGTGGTGCCCTCTGGCACAACAACGTTGTATCACTCGACGCAGTTTATCGGCACAGTCAGGAAAAATCGATAGAAATGTTATCGCGAACGGTAACGAATGACTGGAGGTCGGCAACATAGTCCTCTGCTTTTATCGGCAAAATATTTTCCATCGGTAAATAATCGTCGATAAAGCAACGTAATGTTGCTAAATTATTATATATATTACAATACTCTGTAGTGGAACTTTGTACAATCCGTTGAAAAAAAGTTACACACTTATACACGCGTAATTACACATGTAATCTTATGATATTGAAATATATATATAGTAACGCAATATACATGTGCGGTGGTGAGAACCCGTCGATTTTTACGATGGCTCTGGAGACTTGAAAGCGACATTGGAAAATAATGCTTGATCAAGTGAATATTGGCGCGGTCGCTGGTCCCGCCAGACTGCTCATTGTACCTCCAATTATTGCGAATAATCCGCACAGAAATTAATCTTATTGACACGCGGTAGGGCTGTGATCCCACTGTATGTGCACTGTAGCGATCGCGAAATCGGCTGTTCCATAACGCAACCGTAAATCCCGTATTTACAATTAGTAACATATTAATACGGCATGATGCGAAATACGCGTACGTGAGAAAGGCCGGCGTGCCTGTATGGAATTTCATTAAGCCGACGGTTAGCCGCTCGTCGACCCATAGAACGTAATCGGTGGTCGGATTTGTATCAATTATTAGAAAATATATATACAAGCGCGCGCGCGGCACGAAGGGGAATGGCGTTGTGCGCGATACTGCCCGTCCTCTGTTTGGCAAATATTTGATCGCTGTCCATTGGACACCTCCAGCAGTCGGAACATCCCGCGGATACTTCCACGCGCTGAGTTCTCTAATGCAATGTCACGTTTTGTTACAAAACGTTTTCGTTCGTGAAGCATTAAATCAAGTGTTTTTTTTTTTGCTGCCCGATAATCAAGTATCGATAAAAATCCGCATCAGTCTGAAATAATTTTTAAAAACGTAAAAAAATATTCTTGTTAGAGCTACGTACGTTTTTTTCGCACGTTTCAAACGTTTCAAAGTGGAAGCTGATAGGGAGGAGGTTTTTAATAGGGATTTATTAAAAATGCGTGGATTATTCGTAGAATTAAATAATTAATGTTAATCTTTTAAATATTTGGATATAAATCATTCATATATTTATTATTTGACAATAAAATATTGTGAATAATATTGATTTATTTTTTAATTAGTTGATTTCATCAAGAAATTAATTTCTCCTCAGCTCGTCGATCGATTTATTAATTGCAGATAATGAGCAAGAAATCAAGTTCGTATTAATTTGTTTTTAAAAAAATTTAAATTTACTTCAGGAAGAAAATATACACAATATAAAATATATACATTTCTCTGTCACATCACTATCTCTGATGATGAAGCTTTAACGAACCAGTATGTATTCTTAATTCTTCTATCAAAGCTTTTACGATAGATAACGTAACCATTATTCACCGCTAAAAAATATATGCATAACTATCTCATTGGACACATGGATTTTTATGAATGTGTACATACATATATATCTCTTTAACTTACAGCTTACAACGTTTCAAAGGGGAAATCCGAGGGAGAAGAAATTTCCAATAGAGATAACAAGGTGAAAAAAAAGGAAAGGAAATAATAATCTTCTCTCTCGCTGGCTTTATTAATATATAAAGATAATTTTCGCTTGAGCAAAACGAATTACATAATTGGTGGATATTTTTGGTACAATTCCCCGAGAGCACAGAGCCACAGGTAAATTTGTCAATGTACACTTATTGTCGGACGTAGGTCTAAATCGCTCCACCGGACGTCACTACGCGAGCACTATTGTGTATCCTAATGACCGAAGGCATCCGGTAATCCTCGGCGCGACGCTAGACGCGTCGATGAGTGGTGCTGCATCGTATTCGTGAGAGTATTCGTGAGAGACGGCTCTGGCGTTCGGCCATGGGGGCCAGCATGGACAGACCTGGGTACAGACATGGGTACAGACGGAGCCCGCGCGCGCGCGCGCGCGCACGGAACCGGGCCTGCAATTTGAAGTTTTTAATAGAGATTCGCACTGGGCGCTCGACCCGGGCCAAAGAGGTCGGTATAATCCAATAGGGCCTCATTGTCCGTCCGTTTTCCGGACATAACCGGGTACCTCTACTCCCCCCCCCCTCTTTCTCCCATCTCCCCCTCGCCCGCAACCCTCGCCCGCGCCCTCGCCCGCGCCAGCCCCTGAACTGCCCGCCGAATCACCTTCCCCGGCCGTACGCCGTACGTAATACACGCGTGCCGACACAAAGACGCGGACCACATGTATATGGATGCGACACTGCACCGGGAAGCAATGCATATTCAAAATTCAGCCGCGGGCGGCGTGCCAGGGCAACGGAGTCTCTTGTTTTGCGCCCGGACTATAGCACAGAGCGTGGAGCACGAGTCCGCAAATTCGGTTACTTCATTTCGAGAGCCCTGACCGTTCCACCACCCTCTTCCCCGCCCCGCATGGTCGACCTCTACCTCTCTCTTTTCGCTCGTCTCCACCACCGCCTGTCCCGCCCGTGTCTCCTCTCTCGGCTCTCGATCTCCGCATCGTCCGCTCGCCCCGCTCGCCTCCTCGCCGCTGCCGTCCCCGCATCACCTGTGTTCTCTGCCTCTTCGACGTGGCGCGCTACGCGTTTTAACCCCTCGGCGTATGTCCGGGGTTATGAATTTTAATAGCTTTACGCCGCGCCACGTGGGGGAGGGGGGGGGGTGGAAGCAAGGGCTGGGGCCGGCCGGGGAATACGGGGACGGGCAAAAATGGCGACGAGTTTTTCGCCCGTCAAATTGTCGATAGATTAGATTAAAGAAAAAAATGCGTGCAGGCGCGCGAGAGAGGGTGAGAAAGGGGGAAACGGAACGCGGATGGACCGACGAGGAGGAGAGAGACACTGGACGAAACGAGTGACCATGACGTCGCGTTGCATAGGCAGCTTGTGCTCGACACATTTTCGTGAACACAGTTTCGCGGCTCTTCTGTTTTTTTTTTTT
>NW_017304207.1:986050-999319 GCF_001594115.1 Trachymyrmex septentrionalis | reverse complement strand
TTTTTTTTTTACCCAGCTTTTTGTTTCGTATACGCGACCTCTCGATGGAAGCCTGGAAACAGTTTTGTTCCCGGGCAATATTCCTTCATTTCTCGCTACCGAAGCCCGTGATGCGTCCCCTCCGAGAGATTCCTTACCGTGAAATGGTCTCATCCGCGGACACTTTGTCAATTAAAAGTAAAAATAGCAAGTTTTCTGGGCATACATCAAGCACACTATATATATGTTGTTCAGTGTTACTTAAAAAATAACACGTATTCAAACACGCACATTTACAAAATGATTTCATTTACCTTTAATCCTTTATGAACCGGCGACTCCGTTTGAGATTGTCCCCGTTTATTAGTAAATTGCTTGTTCAATTTTTGAGAAACTTAGCTTATAGGATAAGTTTGTAACGCTTTATTCGAGTCTGAAGTCAAAAATCAAAAATTTAAATTGATGAATTTAATATTATATATACGAATGGAATTTCTATAAAATAACTGGATCATCCCGAAACTCGGTTAGGAAGTTTTTAATTGCGAAGTAACATCAAATTTCTAGTTTCGGTTTATTTGAAGCTCATCAGTTCTACGTAAACAGTTAGTATTGATTTTCAAACTGACTTTCAAACTTTTAATTACTGAACTCTTTGACACTGGATCCACCTTCATTATTATCATTTTGAAATTAAATATTTTCAAATTTTACATTCAAACTCAGAGATACAACCTTCTAAAACCGAGTTTTATAGCCCAGATTATTCTTTCGAATTTTGAAATTAAGAATTTTCAGACCAGAATCGAATTTAACGACCTCGAAGATTTTTAGAATACAAGATTCTCCATAAGTTATTTTATTAAAAAGCTTCTTTAAAGGGTTAAGTAGATATAGTACATTATATATATACGCGCGCACGCGCGCGCGTGTGTGTGTGTGTGTGTGCGTGTGTGTATATAAAAATGTACAAAGCCCATAATAAGAATAAAGCGAAACCATGAAGGTTCTGAAATGTAAACAAACTATGTGTGACAGCGGCGACCGAACGGTGATTCGCGAAATTGGGTCTGCTCCGAGTCGTCGCCGATATTTGATAAATATTAAATTGCTTTCGATTAGACAGACCTTGAGGTAATTATTTCAACAACTTTCCCGTCGAATTCTTCACACATAGTTATCTTAGCAACACTCTGTTCTGGAAAACAAAAATAATAAGTGTTGCCCTTAAGTCCATTATTTTGACATTTCTTTGCCTCATAAGGCTATAAACAATATAAATTTAACTATATACTGTACGTAGTTGTATTAAAAAATATAACTATAAAGATAAAATTTAGGTTGTTCTGAGCATTCCACTTAAAGGAAATCTTCAACAGTTTCACGTATAGCTCTACCAAATATGATTAAAATATAATTGAAATAATACAGTGTGATATAACATATAATATTCATAAGATAAATTCGAATATATTGAGACATATACTGTTTTGTATAGAAGCTTACGTATTCCGCGGGTTATTTCCATGTCCATATCCATTCATGGAACGCCAACGTTTCGTGAACGTTGCAGTTCACTTCATCAGGAGGAGGAATTGATTAACTTAAATCTAAAATATCGACACACACGTTTATTGTGAAAAAATGTAAAACGGAACATACTTAATTCGAAATTTATGTATACCTTGTCTATAATTTATATAAATACGTACGTACGATTCTAACGATATAAATGAATTGATTCTATCAAGATCAAAATTGCACTCAACGCAACTTTCGCGCTTTCCTCAGGATGAGTTCTTATTCATCAAATACCCGTTCCGCTCGTTACGAAAACGACGACGGTCGGCGAGCGGTCGGTTTAAATCGTCACCATGCGCTACAAAATTGCGCGACCCGCCCTGGGGAACGTTTTCACAATAGTACCAACGGCCTCATCAAGTGAAATCATCGTCACCAAAACTCGCAGATGGCCCGAGAGCGTTGCGCGTGCACCCCGTTCCTCCGCCGCGCCTCCCTCGGTTCGCCATCGCCCTACCCTATCCCAATTCACCCGCGTAATCTACTTTTCGTTTTGACCGTGAATGTCGTTAGCGCGTTATGAAACTCATTAATCTCGCAAATACTGCCCAACAATTTCCGCGTGACGCGCCATTGAATTGCTTTCCCTCGGCCAGTGATTACGAAAATTCCCGACGCCTCTGTTTCTTCATCCCCGTCCCGGCGGTTGCGGCCGTAATGGTATTTCCGATGTGGCTGGAAAAAACTTCCTACGAGTCGCGTATATGTGGGAAAAGATCATCTACCGAACTTCTTCTTTTATCCCTTTCTTTTCAATTAACTTATCAGATATATAAAAAAAATCTTACAACACAAAAATCACGTTACGTTGTAATCAAATGTAATTAAATATCTATCTGTAAGTTATTTCTTTAAGAAATAGATAGGGTGTAATTTTGTAAATTTTATAATTCTGCAATTTATAAAAAATTAACAGTAAACCGTAATTAAATTAAAAGAGACTTTCATATTTTTAATTAAATTAAAATTCATCCATACTGCAGCTAAATCACTCGGCAGCAACATTGCAACGCTCTAGTAAAATTGCAGCAATATTGCTGTGAGTTTCTGTGCTGTATATAAGCAATATCATCTACCGTAATTTGTGAAATAAAGCTTACAAGGAATTGATGTGAATTCTAAATAAAATAAACATAAAATAAAATTAGAACAATACAAGTATATTTGTCAACATCTCGATAAATACAAAATTTTTTTTAATAAAAGCGAACGCCCACTGTCATGTCATCGTTACGCCATTGTGATACACAACTGAATAAAAAATGGAGCATATCGATGTCACTGTCTATAAAAGTAAAAATTATAAATAAATAACATCTTATCCAACATAGTATCTTCGTTGTATGTTATTGTATGTTTTATTTTGTATTTAGTATATTGTTTTGTTTAACAAAATTACATTTAATGATAAAATTAATTATAAGCGCATAACACGGATCTCAATCCCTGGATTTGAAGATGTTGCAGAAGCGTCTGTTAATGTTTCGATTAAACCTCTTTAGGAGGAGAGCACGATCCCAAAACGAGAAACAGCCGTCCATTCAGGTACCGGTAATGAACTCCTTAGGATCCTCGACGGGGATTTTTCGTGAGTACCTGCGAAGGGCCGTGAGTGGGTCGCCAACCTCTTTCTGCTTGACACCTTGAATGGTGTTAGTTCTAACGCCTATGGATGATCCGCGTACTGGGACTACTAAGAACTCTGTGGAGAGCCTACCCGATGCTCATGGATCACTGGGTTTCGCAAATTCGGTTCATTTGTCGCATTGTACACGGCTTAAGTGAGACATGAGATCCACTCGACGAGAGAGGAGAGATCGTCCGAACGGTGAGACAGAATCGAAAAACCTTGGCAAAGAACGTTGAAGTTTACCGACGCGAGTAGCGTATCCTGAATGCGAGGGCGAACAGGATGTACTTGATAAGATAATATATGATAATATATAGATAAATAGATAAAACATTCGTATAAGTAGGTTCCTGAAAATATGAGATATAATTCGATAGAAATTGTTCAACTGAAAAAAAATGTTTTGTTTGCATGTATCAACAAGAATACAAATAAAATGCGTTCTGATCATATCAATCAGAATTCTGATTAATATCGTAACTAAATTTCTGGTTGTGTTATAATAGAATGTTTGATATATTTTGCTGTAAGACTGATATTCATATTTGGTTCTTAAAATCGCATAATCCTAATCACGTGTTTAGATGATGAACCCGGACATTTTCTTCAATTACGTTGTAAAAAAAATTGTTTGTAATAAATATTTTACACAATTTTAAATTACATAATCTTATTTTTCGGATTTGGACTTTTGAAATAAAAAACATTATTCAATTGTATTAATTTTAAGCAAAAATATATTAATCCAAAATGCACCCACGTAGTGGATCCACGGGTCACTAATTAAGGATTATTAATTTCAGAGCTAATACCGGAAGCTAATATCGACAGAATCAAGTCCTGAGATGTTATAAACTAATCATAATAGAGCCGTATTGCCAACAGAAGCTATTATTCAATATCACCTTTCTTAAATTCAGTCAACTAGAATTTTCTTTTCAAATTAGTCGAAAATTTATAACGAAAAATTAAATCAATATTATATTTACATTTTTTAGAAAAAAAGAGTTTGCTTGCGATCAGAAATCTGATTGCCAAATTTTCAACTAATTTGGAAAGAAAACGTTGTACACGTTTTAAGATTTATTTTATACTTAAGGGTCATTATTTAGATTTCAGAAAAAGTATAATATCAATAAATAATTTTTTTTTTCAAAAAGCTTCATCGAAGAGCATTCAAAAAGTCGCAAAATGTAATAGAATTAAAAGTGCCGACCGATGTGATGCGTTGTTTACGACGATCAGGAAATAACGATCGTTAACAGCACCTCGGGATATGTGCTGTTCTCTTTTTTTCTCTTAGATCGGCTATCGCACAGGCACAATTATGATCGCTATCGTACGCGTGGGCGGACGATGAGCAGCGCGAAAAATATCGCGTGTGATTTATAATGCGATTGTTCGGAGAAGGGACTCCGTCGTTCGTCGAAGAAGAATACACGCGTGTTTGCCATGATTCGATTCATTAATCATCTACGCGTTTTAACGAGTCACTACGCGAAACGGTAAACACTGTATAAATTCAATGACACTTCGCTGATCAGAAAACATACGACGATTCCGCGCCGTTAAACGAGAGATCGATTTCGAGCATCTTCAGCAACTTTAGCGTAGCTGTGATTTATGAAAGAGAAAACTCGACGAAGCCATCGCGATGCTTGTCCGCAAAAATATTTCAGAACATCCACGGATTATATTTGTTTCGCAGTCTATATGTATATACTAGGATCAATGCATATATTGATTATTTTATTATTCGTTTTAAGAGAAAGTAAGCAGAATGGTATCTGCATATATGACTTTGAATAATAAAATAATATAATATTATTATATAAATACATTAAATCTCAATGCAATATTAAGATGCGAATTGATTTCGATTGACGTCGATTACATGCAAGACCCAAAATAATTTGAACTGTCCCGGAGAAAAATTTATTTCGCGGTTTAAGCTATTCATAATTGGTTCTTATATTTAAGACAAGTCTTAAGATGATCATAAGTCAATACAATAACTATATAATAAAAGACGGGCGATTGAGAGTAACAAATGCGCGGTAATTAGTGCATTTTGAACAAAAATATATTTCACTTCTTATATAATTAAACCCAAATCGTTTCATAAATCAGTTATAAGATCGCACAGAACCACATATTAACGTCTTAAGACATTATTTAAGACAATATTAAAATAAGAACGGATTATGATTCCCTGCCTGTGATTAATTTATGTCTTCTTGAGAAATATCTCATATCACTTATAAGACAATCTTAAATATACAAAAACCTGTGAATACCAGTTACAGAGCCGTATTATCATCTTACGACATTACTTAAGACTTATTGAGATAAGAACGGATTAGGAATGCTCGCTTGAGCAGATAATTAATTCTATGTAATTGATAAATATGAATATTATTTAAGCGCCAGAATCCATTCCTCTATTGTGTAAAAAGGATTCTTTCTATTATTTCATCTATTTTCTATCAGTCTAATTTTCACTTGTAATCAATTATACATCTCTTTTAAAATACATATATAAACAAAACATTTTTGTTCCAAGTTAAGCCGATGTCCGCAATCAGTAAACATGTACACGCTGTTTCCAGAAAAGGAAATATCAAAAGTTGCCGAAAGTGTCAAAAACGCGTTCCCCTCAAATTAAGAATTACTATCTAAAAAATCCTCTAACGCTGAAAAATGCTACGGGCAGGGGACAGAGGGGTGGAGGGGAACGGGTGCCTTGCCGAACAGTTATTAGTTTTGCCAGTCGGGGGGCTTAAGTTTTAAGCCGGAAATAAATGCACCCGGTCGGACGGATTTGTAAGCTTTCTCCTATGACGGTTTTAACGAGTGCGAGTCATGTAAAAGTGACGCCGCGCACACACCGCGCTTCTAAAAAACTCTTCAGATCGTACATCCGCCGCGCAGCGCCGCGCGGCGCCGGATCGCATCGCACCCAAACGTATCATGCATATCGCTCTTCAATTAAGCCCCATTACACTCGCCCACATTCATGTGCAAAAATAATTTTTACAAACTTCAGAAACGCAAAGCTACGTCGCTACTAGCAAAGACCTGCTGATCTTTCTTTGACAAAACGCGTACGGTCCTTAATCATGTCAAACCATTTACGAGACGGCCAGCTTTTTATGGTAAATTAATGCACTCGTTCTCGCATCGCGAAACTCGAATTTTTAGGTGACACGGCGCTATTATTTCAAAGGATAACTTTGTTCTTTAACCCTCAGTCATTTACGATAAACGATAAAAGCGTGAAAATTGCAAATTACGTCGACACCCGCTTTGACGTTAATTGCATGGCAGAAAAACTATGTCCGCTGCTATATTTTCATTAAATGGCGTTCGCACGTTGTTAATATGATGGTTATGGTTTCATTTCTTGGATGAGATTTGCCACGCATTTAAAATTATATTTTAAAAAGTCTATACTTATATGAAAAACGATCAATGGCCGTGTATGGCAGAATATGTAGTTAATGAACTCAAAAATATAATTGCAAAAGTATTTTAATGCATGTTGACAAATACTTAATGAAGAATTTTATCTAATTTCAATTTTTTAGTATTTTTTTTCTTTTTATCCACGATTATTTTATAATTTGTGATTGTTACATTGAATAAATGTAACATAATAATCACACATTTTTACATAATATTTATGGATTGTTTCAGAAAAAAGATAATCATATTAAAACTATTTGACTTACTATACTTAATATGCAATTTAAACTAACCACTTCCCAGATAGACCGAGAAACTCAAGCTATTCTTCAAGTATTCTTCTTCTATAATTCTTCATTTATTTAAATTTAATTAAAATTTATTTAAAAAATAATAAGAATATTTTTAAATAAGTTACGTATCTATTAAAGTATCTTAAAGAATTTCTTTCTGAAACATTCATTTAGAGTTATTCCATACAAACAGAAGTATTCTTTGGTATGCACGAAGAACACTTCTGCTCTTAGGCCGGTATTCGTAGTCGATTCTTATATTTGAGATACTTAAGTATAATCTTAAAATGTCATAAGCCAATCAGAGGAGTTAACATTTTAAGACATTATTTAAGTCAATCTTGAAATGAGAACAGACTATGAAGACCGTTTTTAGGAATAAAAAGTAAATCACTAAATGATTATTGTTGGCAGAATGCAAAGACCAATAACGGGCCTAATAATTTGCTTTCAGCAACATACCGTCTTTAATAATCAATAATTCCACGAACTAATAATAATACAGTCTTGTGCCTTGTGAGAAGTTCAACGCAACATCTGTCAAATAATACACGAGCACGTGGTTTGTCAATGCGTGACGCACATCCATGATCCGACTTATGCAAATTCTCATTTCAGAGAGATAATTAAAGCAACTCTTCGGAAAAACTTATGATCAGTAACAAAATTATGTTTAGTAACAAAATTATGATCAGTAACAAAATTTAAACTCTGACTGATTTGAATTCATTATTCGAGTTTATTATCTATTTTTAATCTGATTGTTTCGCAATTCGTGTCCGACTGTGCTTTATTGCCCGCCTAAGGACTATTCTGTATGTTTACGTAATCTAATTGCGTATTTTTGTATCACTACAAATAGCCAGATTGGAAAGCGATAAAATTACATACGTATTTATAAATTTTTCTTAATTTTTCTTAATTTACACTTCTTTAACATTTCTAGCCGCAGCATCGTTTTATCGAAAACAATTTTTTTTACTAATTTTATTTAAAAATACCTTATAAATAAAGAATCTCTTAATATATCAATATATGTACATATATATTCATGCATACTCCTTTTGGCGGTTAGAAATATTATACTACAGTGTCAAAGCTATTAGATTGTTCGGAAAGTAATTTCGTTTTTTCTTATGAAAATGAAAGACGATTTTCAATCAGACGCGTTTCAAATGATCATGAACGGTCGAATTCGATAAATTTAATCTCTCAGCGATCTCACGAGTTGTTATTCGCCGGTTTGCATCAATTAATGCCTTTATTGTGTCTTCATCAGCTTCAACTGGCCTTCCAGAACGTGGTGCATCTTCAACATCAAAATTGCCGGATCGAAATTTTGCAAACCAGTTTTGGCACTGGCGTTCTGTCAATACATCTTCTCCATACACATCGGATAATTTTTTTCTTGCTTGAACAGCATTTTTACCTTTTCGATAGTAAAAAAGTAAAATATGCTGAAAATGCTGCTTTTCACTTTCATATTTGATAGGGCACCAACCAAAAACTACTGCGTAGAATCAATCGAACTTTTTTCACAAGCAAGCCTTGCTATATCAGCTGTCAAAATATATAATGATTATGCGGCTTAAGTGTGAAGTTGGCTGTGAAAAAATACAATAAGTCCTCTGTTGGGAAAAAACGAAATTACTTTCCGAACAACCTAATATTATAGGGTAACGCTAATATTTATGCGGAATTTACGCCGCAGAAGTAAAAAAAAAATAGAAGAAGTGGGGGCAACCATTTTGTTATATGTATTTATATTATATTAATATTGTGTTAAAATTTAAGTTTTTTTATCATTAATATTAATAAAATCGCTATCAGTTGAATCGATTTGTCAATGTAGTAAGTAACGCAATTATAAAATAATTATTGTAGGGAGTGCAAAAGACTTAATGGTTATTTGGTGACACATAAATGTAGAGAGATAATAATGAATGGAGAATAGCAAAATACAAAAAGCTCAGCTCTTGTATTCTTTGCTCAGCTTGATGTTTTGTGTATCTCCCTTGTTTGACATATATGGCATTTTTAGCGAGCGAGATTTAAGCCCAAAGCACACAAAGTATGCAGATTAGATTCAGTACATTAAATGCAGTAAATGTATTACATGAAACATGTATCTCATATTATAACACTTGCAATATATGCGAAAGATTAGAATTATTATCTATTATTTTATACACATTTATTCATATTTTTTAATAAAACTTTGTAAACACATTTTGTAAATTATTGTGTCATTTTACATATTATCTCTAAACGTTATTTGTAAATTTTTCTTAAGCTATACATCCCTCTTATAAGTATATTTTAACCCTATAGGATATGCGGCAAAAAATACAAGCTTCATAAAATTTTCTTTATACGAAAAATAAGTATATATTTCGAATTCCTTATTTTTTTTTCCATAATAGTACAAAATATTTATTAGTATAGTTTGTTTACCTTAAATATAGTAAATAAGACTCGCGAATAATAGTTAAAGAAATTTTGAAGTAAATATCGCGATTAGAATTAAGTGAAACTAAAACGCATAGATCCCAAATTTTTAATTTAATTTTAAAGTAAATATTGCAAATATACAGGATGAGAAAAAAGTATGGAACCAGTAAAATATCTTGAAAACGCAAGACATTGGAGAGAAAAATATTTTGTATAATACAAAAGTGATAGAGTTTTTACAAATGCATCAAATAGCGATTATTTATTTGACTTTGAGTATAAGTACGGACGAGTTCTCAAGGTCAATTTAAAATTTTTAAATGAAAACTCCCACCCAGTATGCAAAAAACATTTTGGAACATTGCAACAACATTGTAGCGTTATAACATTGCTACAATGTTGTTGAAATGTTCCAAAATGTTTTTTGCTTACATAGATACTTTTTATTTAATATTCTTGTCGATTTTTCCAAAATACTACAATGAAATTTTTTTAGTTAAATATTTTTCAAGATATAAGTTGATAATTTTTAAATAAATACTACTTACATTAATATTATCTGATAATCAATGACTAAAATCTCTTAAATATGGTTTAGGATTATGACCTTGATAACATTTGTCAAGGCTATTGAAAGTTGTTTATCTTATTTTTATTTTTAACATAAAAATGGAAGATAAGAACCTTTAATAGCCTTGACCCTGAAAATTCAAGGTTATGATCTTGAACAACATTCAAAGGTTTTTAAACGTTGATGACGGACACCTTGGATAATGTTAATATCGGCAGTACTTAAATTTCGTCAATTCAAATCTCAAAAAATACTTAACCGTAAGAAATTGTAGTGTTTTGAAAAGATCACGACATTAGTTAAAAAAATATTAAATAAAAAGTAGGAGTTTTCATTAAAAATGTTAAAGTTGATCTTGAGAGTCTCCGTACTTATATTTCAGATAAAATATGTAACGCCATCTAATGTATTTATTGAAACTCTCTACAAGTTTTTATAAAATATTTTTTTCTCCAATGTCTCGTTTCGAAATATTTCACTGGTTCTATATTTTTTCCTTATCCTGTATATTACTCGCCGTTGGAAGGTTAATTTTAGAGATTAAGGCTGGATTGTTTCACCTTTCGGTAAACTTCAGCTGTCTTACTCGCTTACTCTCTTATGTGTTGTCTATACGGAGTAAGAGAGAGAGAGAGAAGTAAAAATAAGAACTTGACCACAGTCGATTATTCTTCTCACATTCGACTATAATCGGTCAATTACTCTGTTACTCTTTTGTTTATCCAAACTAAGTAAATTACCACACAGTTTATCTAAAAATGGAATAGCCAGCTCTAAAAGACTGATTTTAAATCTGTAAAGAAGACATAACATATTCTGAAAATTGTAATTAAATTATGTAGAAAAATAAAAGACAGGAACAAAAAAATATTAAGTAATGCAGCTATTCAAAACAGACTCATTGTTTAATAAAATATTTTAAAAAATACGTATGAATCTAATTGTTACTATTAAGTATTAAAACACACGGAATCTCTCATAAATATTCTAACAGTATTTGATCTTCTATAAAAAAAATCATATAAAATATAAATT
The DNA here is from genome assembly GCF_001594115.1 of Trachymyrmex septentrionalis. Taxonomy (NCBI): domain Eukaryota; kingdom Metazoa; phylum Arthropoda; class Insecta; order Hymenoptera; family Formicidae; genus Trachymyrmex; species Trachymyrmex septentrionalis. The sequence goes on along the minus strand of NW_017304207.1, from coordinate 988,314 downwards.
ATAATAAATTTTTGAAGATCACTCTAAGATTAATTATGGAATATTCCTTAAGAACTCTTCAGATATTTATTTTTCTAATTATAATATATACGTACATTGAGAAAAAAGTCGCTGTTCCAAAAAACTATTAGTTGAAAACTATTAGTTCAACTAAATGTAGCGGTCACGAGCGCTGTCAAGCAAATATTTGTTAATTCAACCAAATATTTGTTAATTCTAACAAATAACAAATTAGTTTTAAATCAGTTTTAAATTACAAAATTTTGTTAATCTAAATATATAAATATTTGAACTAAATAATCATTACGAACACATTTAATCAAGTTAATAACTTTTTTTTTCAGTACAGTAAAAAACACTTTTATGTTGAAACCGATCCTTGTTAAAATTTCTTGTTGAATTTTAAATGTATTCGAGTATTAATTTCATATAACGTGTTATTATTTGAATATTTTGTACTAAATTGACATTCAACATTTGTTAGTATTAAAATAACACAATTTCTTAATAAATGAACAATTAACATATAAAAATAGTGTATCTTAAAACGAAAATTTTTAAATAAATAAAATATGATTTAATATATTATACACACACACACACACACACACACATACATACACGGGCATGCACACGTGTTAATTTCTCAAATCGTGTTAATTTAACACGTTATAAATATTAATTTTACCGAAGAAATATTGTTTATGTTGCTTATAAATTGTGCTCATTTTTTACGTAATATTGCGTTATTTCCCAACATATTCATCTTGTATCAACACAATCTTAGGTTAACACATAAAAAAGTTAGGTGGATCACGTGAAACATATAAAAATGTATTAAATTTAACACAAATTTCCCAGCTGTGCGTAAACAGTCCTTAAAATGAATTCTCCCGGAATTTTTATTCACCTATGTGCCATCTAGGTAGCTTAAAATCTCGCTCGCTTTTCAATTAATGGATGAAATCTCCAGAATATTGATTAGATCGGACAAAGCCAAACAGGCTCCTCTTTTCCTCGCAGTTCGTAGGCGAACAACTCCGTAACTTTGTAATTTAATCAAGACTACGAGCCGACTAAGATTTGACCAAACATAAAGCGACAGAGCCATCGGTGACAGATATATTAGGTACGATTCAATAGAGACGTCTGCATTACATTATTCGACGGGTAGATCTCTACGACAAACACAACATCAACTTTTCCCATGCTGTCCGACGACAGGGGTTCTCATTGTCAATGAGACGAACGGGGGGGGGGGGCGCGCGCGAGGGATGGCATCGTGTTTGTCTCGCAACCCCGTCGTTCCCTTTAAATAAACCAACCGCGTCGTAAGAGAAATCGTTGACTCCCGCGCGCCGAGTCTTACGGGGCATTCGCGGGGGAGGGGCTTCTGATAAGCTGCCGTTATTGAATTTCGCGAGCATTGAGTTTGCGAGCGATCCCGCGAAAGCGTCTTTAGCGGCGGCCTTCTCACCGTTATGAGAAGGAATGAAAATTTACAAGAGACTTTTACCACATTCGATTACCGCGATCACCGCGATTACTGCAAATCCCAGAAATTTTCTCGCGACTCTCCGAGATTTCAGATCGCTTACAACTACATACGTAAAAGATAGAAAAAATAAACTGTAATGCAGAATTTTATTTATCTCAGCAATAAGATTTATATTTCTAGATGTGACACATAATGGTTCCCTTTAAAGATACGGGTTCTTCGCGTTGTAATCCTCGAAGGACAGCAAGTCCGGCAAGTAAGATAAATTTGCATGGGAAAACGCGAAGCGGCATATATGCATACCTCTCTCGCAAATTGTACGCGTACGTGGTGTATCCGGCGTAAGTGAAAACACGACGAAAATGGGAAGCGCTGAACTGGTATAAACAAGGGTCGCATGCAATATTAGGGGCATTAAGTCGCCATAAAGAGCGCATTAGGGGCGCGCCCCGTGCCCTCGAGGGGTAGTTTAGCGTTTAATTGTCCCACTCCGTGTATCAAAGGTTTCGATTTCTGCTTGACTACGCGCGTTATAAATCCACGTACGCTCATACGTTTCGCACGTTTATACGCATCTCGCCGTTATTGTACACGGCGAGTACTTACGTTCGAGCGGACGTTAATACATCCATCGTTAATGAGATGAGATCGTTAAATGGTTAATTCATTCTACGTACGAGGCCCGAATTGCACGTGGGTTTTGTAACGCGCATCAAACGGCCGAGTAATACGTTAAATTATCGTTCATTGTGTGTGTGTTACCTAT
>NW_017304207.1:983836-985950 GCF_001594115.1 Trachymyrmex septentrionalis | reverse complement strand
TAACGCGCATCAAACGGCCGAGTAATACGTTAAATTATCGTTCATTGTTACCTACACAGGTTGTTCCCTTAAACAATTACTAATGTTGAACGATCCATTATTGAAGCATCTCGGTATTTATTAGCGTTGAGAGTTACTGTTTATTGGATAATTTATTCATTCTGTTCGCTATTCTTCATAGTTTTATATATTTAAAACGAACAATTACAAAACCAGCTGTTAAAAGTCAGCGCGATAAACAGGGTGCGCAATGTTAGAAATAAAATCTAATTTTTTTTTTTAGTACTAAAAGCACCTACAGCGAGACGCTCTAACGTCTTATCGACGATTGTCGCTATCGCGTTAACTACAAAAATTATTAAGTGATTGTTACACATACAGGACTCGATAAAATAACCGATACGACTTATTTAAAATAATAAATACTAAATAACTATTTTTTTAATTAAAAAAATATATTTTAAATAACTTTATTTTAAATATACAACCGAGCCTCTGCTGTACCTATACTTTAACATCTTTAGAAAATATTTATAAAATTGTATATTTAAGAAAAAAGAATAGAGACCACTATTTATCAGTGGTGGGATTCTCTAACGTCTTGTTGACAATTGTCGCTATCGTTAATTAGGGACAGTCAATGTCGAGAATTGCCCTTTTCTTCTAAGTTCGTCCTTGCCATTGTCTGTCACTAGTTAACAATGATTATTTTGAGATAATTTCTTACGCGAAAATCTTAATACAGAAATGTCCAGGTTACAATACTTTTCAAATTAATAGCTTCACAGAACCTTTTTTGTATTAAAATTTTTAATTCAAAATTATCTCAGGGACATATTCCTAAAAGATAATGCGATAATTACACAGGACACCTTTATTATTTATTAGTATTGATATATTTACTTATTACATATTTTACTAATAAGACAAGTATAAAACTAGATAATTTTACGTAATAAAGTTTCAGTTTGCATCATTTTATTATGGGCTTTCATGTTTGCTACGATAAAAGAAGAAGAAGAAGAAGAAGAAGAAGAAGAAGGTGAAGGAAGGCGAGGACTTAAAGCATTAACATATTTAGAGCTTAAACTCGCCAGGCAATTTCTAATTACACGAAAGCGATTTCGATCTCCGAGGACTTTTCGCGTGAAGGATATTCAGTGACTTCCCACAAGCCCTCGGCGAGACACACGGCTCAAGATTCGCGCGGTTTGCGGTGATGACGAAGCGTACACGCGCGCGCGCGCACACATACACACACACACACACACACACACAGAGAGAGATATGTATATACATACGTATCATCATATAGATACAACTATCTACAACTACACACGTTCGCGTGTATATATTATACGACAGGGGGTAGCCGAAACGTATAAGAGGAACAGGCGAATACCCAAGTTGCTATTGAACCGATTTTGAGCAAATATCACTCGGGGAGATTCGCGATGCCGGGTGGTGAGGGTGCAAGTGGAGGACGAGAGGAGGACGAGGAGAGAGAGCCAGGACGAGAAGAGGTAAAGGAGCAACGTGGGGTTTGAGCGGGTGGCGGAAGAAGAGGAACGGGACGCGAAGTGCGGTGGGTAAGGGACGAGCGGAGGGGGAGGGGGAGAGATCGGGACGGAGAGGCGGAGACAGGAGAGCCGAGAGCTCGCAAGCCCTTCGGCAAATTTCATAACCGAACTTGTCGTATTTGCCCAGATTATTTCAATATATTCGACTCAAGCCGGGAATCTGTTTGCGAGCGAGTGTATGCGTGAATGGAACTTGCCGCCGCGGTCGCGGCTCGCCCGCGCGCATTCGCGCTCGCGCATATGTGCGCTGATGCGCGCCCCGTGCTGCTGCCGCCGCATGTCGCCGCGGCTCCACGGACGGGTGGATCAGGGTGGATCAGGGTGGATGATAGAAATGGGCGCGCGAGGATGCCCCCGTGCACACACGGGTCGTGCACGGCCCGCTTCTCGCCGCTCGCCCGCTTTTTCCGCGGGTGAGCGCAAAGTGACACGAGAACGCGCGTAAAAAAACGCGCGTACTCGCGCTAACGTCGGCCCCGTCGGCCCGCTCGCTTTCGTTTCGGCAAGTCGGGATGAAAAATCTCGCAGCGATGC
>NW_017304207.1:976803-983736 GCF_001594115.1 Trachymyrmex septentrionalis | reverse complement strand
ATATATATATATATATATACGTCGGAGATATTGAAACATAATTGCAATTAAAATAAAAATAGTAATTGCAATTGTTAGGTTAAACATTGATTTGAAAATCGAATAACACAATATCTTTGAAAAGATTTGCACAAATCCAATCTTATTACACTCTGATCTATCATAAAATATGGTAGGATATAAGGATACAGTGACGGATTAATATAGGTATACAAGGCACTTGCCTAAAGCGGTAAATTTAAGAAGGCGGCAAATTTTTGAAGACATAACATTTTCACACAGTTGAGATAAATTTTTAATTTGTTAATTTAACGTTTTTGCATCGAATTACACCGAGTATATTTTATCAGAAACGATATCTTAAATATACAGTTAAAAATGTATTGTATTTATATTATTTATTAAAGATTATTAAATATTTTTGTCAACTAATGCGGGTGTATAAACGTGTTTTTTTTCTATTTTCCCTTTTATTCAAATTTATAAATTATTAAAGCCACCTGAGAACGGATAGATGTTGATGCTTAGGGGCAGCAAAATGATTAATCTGTCACTGTTTATTAAGGATTATTGAATGTTTTTACCAGCTAATGCGGAAGTATGAATCATTTTTTGTATCCATTTTCCCTTTTATCAAATTTATAAATTAATGAAGCCACGTGAGAGAGACTAAATGTTGGTATCTAGGAGCGACAAAACGCTTAATTCGTTACTGTAAGCATAATTATATTTATTATTAACATAGAAATATTACACTTTTAAATAGAAAATTCTGAAATCTAGAATAAATTGATGTCATTTCGTGCTAAATATACTGTGACATCAGCATTGTGCTAGCTTCGTATGTACGTTGTAATATCAAAAAAAGCTTTATTCTTGACATAAGAATATGTAAACATAAATTTATATGTTATTTATAAATTTGCAGGAATAGGAAGGTTACTTTGTAAAAGTAATTAATTACAATTACAGTGTTTTTCTCTCAAAAAATAACTAATTACCGTTACACATTATTGACTTTGAAAAGTAATTCGTTACAGCTACTGAAAAAGTAACTTTCAGTGTTACTTTTAAATTTTAAGTTTTTTTTCCATCAGAATTTTTAGCAGAACGAGTAACATCGGTATCATTAGGACCGCGTTCAGAAACGTACTCGACTGCCTCCGTTTTATCCTTGTTATTGATAGCTAAGACAATTAAAGAAAAAGACTGGTTTACGTTTTACATGTTATATAATTTTATTTAAAAAAAATAAGAAATATGAATATGAAGCAATAAACACATATAAATATGATTATGAAACAGTACACATACATATACAATGTTATTTTTTATAAAGAGAATTTTTCATTTTATACAATATTTGGATAAAAGTTGCAAATAAATTCCAGCAATAATCCGAAGTATTAATAAAAATTCTTGTTAATTTTTAACAAAATTTGTGTGTATAATTTTCGATTGTAAATTCTCTCGGGTAAATTCCCTCTCTGTGACGTTATTACGGGACTACCAATGCTGAAGAGTTCATTGAGCACTTTAGTTAAATTCCTTTCTTCTGATCGTAATCAATCAAATGTTTCAAAGCACTTGTAGCGCCAAGTGGACACTATCGCACACTAAATTGACAAGTAAGTTTGAAATATATAAAGTAACTATTAAATTAGTTACTAGTTACTTAAAAGATGTAACTAAATTAAGTTATAGTTACAGATGGAAAATAAGTAACGAAATTAACGTTACAGTTACTGAAAAACACTAACACTAACTGTAACTTCATTACAAGTAACAAATTACTTTCCATCCCTGTAAATTTGTATATGTTACTCTTGTCTCAAGTCAATCTTATTTTATTCGCGATAGGAGAAATTATCAATCTAATCTTAACATTATTTTATTTTTATGCTGTATAAGATTGCGATAACATTAAATATGTCAAGATTTGTTTTTTTCTCGTTATCAGAAATTCTTTCTGAAAAGGTATATTGCAGATAAAGCTGCATAAAGCTACATGCATAGACGATTATATTTTTCACTTAGCTACACCAGAATAATTGCTGTTTGTCTGTTTGTTTGTTTTTAGTCAGTGCATGATAGAGAATTGTGTTTCGATGTGCGGATTAAAGAAGAATATTTTTTTGTAATTATTCACGATGCGTGAATAAATCGATTCCTCTAATGAACCGTTTCCACGGGGACGAACCGCTCGTCCCCCCGAGCTCGTGAATCAGGGCGATAGATTTCGTTCACGCGCGCGCGCGCGCGCGCGCGTCAAATTGGCAGGAAACGGAGCGTCGGCTAATATGCGAGGCGCTTCATAAAGTCGCGCTAATTAAATAAAAGGCGGAGGCTGACGAAAAGCGACGGTCCGCAGAGTCACGTGTCGCCACGTGCGCTCGTCTTCCGCCGGTCCAGCCCATCCCGACGACAGTTTATCATAATGTATTATTAGTTCGCGGAGAGCGGTCATATTAGTACGATGCCGTGAACCGATTCGAGAATCAATTAAATAACAATGCTAGCTCGTTAATTCATCCGCGAGACCGCAAACTGCGGCTCGGAGCGATCCGACCAATTCTCGCTGGGTGTTTTCCGACGGGTGTTGCGTGATGTGACTATACTTTGAAGACCTGACTATAGAAATCACTCGCAATTACATCATTATTAGGGATATTTTAGACAGAATTTACAAGACTTGAAATAGTAATTTATTCAATGATTAATTTCAGAATTAATCTATTATTAAAGCACAAATGTAGAAAATGTATAATATTTTTAAATATTTTAATGTACTATTTTATTATATATATTATATATTTATATACAGATGTTTTTAAGCATCAATTCCATTCTTTTATTCTTCTAAACATCTTTACTACCGTATAATGTGCCATTCCTGAGCGCGGGAATATTAGACAGTTTAATCGGCTAACTTTCAAAATCTGTCTCATTTAAAAACTATTGTTATTATTAATATTTTAGTATTAGGATTTTCGTCCCAAAATAATCTCAAGAATCTGCTATTAACGGTGCCACGTAAAGTCTGAGATACTTTGATACGTGTATTATATTTATATATTATAATAACGTTTTAAATACTTGTGTGTTAATACATGAAAATTCTTGAATTAATCTTTAACTATTTTGAATTTTATATATTTTATTCATTTGAAATATCTTCAACCCAATTGTAAGTCACACATCTCTGCAATTAAATCTCCGAAATATAAACGTATAAGTAATTATTTTAACTATTTGTTTTAGTAAATAAATTTTGAAAACATTTATTATGAAAGACACAAATAAATTAGCCGTATATTATGTATGATATTTATAAGGCAAATACATGTATATGGACGGACAGATGGGGGACGAAAACATATAAAACGAATAAGTTATTAACTAACATAATTATCGCTGTATCATTGCTTTCTATATTTCCTCCAATTTAGTTTTGAAAAAGTATTCATCGGGATCGGATAACGTATACGAGAACCAATCGCTATTCTGAAGCCAGTTCCGACAGATGTAGAAAAACAGATGTAAGAGAGATAATAGTTGCTGACAGACCGGAGTGATTCGAGTTAAAATTAAATTCCCTCTCTCGACGACACGTTAGGCGGATAAGCAGGATTCGAGGATCGTAGTAGACAGGAGCCTCCATTGTTTCATTCGATTTACACCCGTGCTCTATACCCGTAATACAAGACCTGCAATTTACAGGAGAATGAAAAGTTAAGCCTGTGCAGGAAGCTCAGGGGTGGCGTGCAGACAATAGGCCCTGGCTTTAAAATCTCTACGGCAAACAAATGGGAAAGCCCGGCTCAAAACGTAATTGAGATATTGAGATCTGATTAAGATGAAATCAATAACACATTCTGATACCGTCATGCCTCTTGCTTCGTTCTATATTTGATACAATAGAGATTCGCGTTAAAAACTGTCAAATTGTCATGGAATTATTTAAACGAATTCCAAGAAATATCAATGGAAGAGTGGCAACAATAATAGATAAAAATTGCAAGAATTTATTATTAAAAATTACGTTTATTGCAGACATAGTATGATAGTATACGTGTATTACAATTAGTATAATTGTCAAACATATTATTTTTTTAATATCCAACATAATTGAGATATAAATTCCGATCAACTTGTTACTCGGTTAGATAAAATTTCATTTGCCATTTAAGTAATAATTCGTAGTTATTATTTTATTGCTAAATTTCAATTCTAATAGTTGACTAAATGTCTACCCTTTTAAAGATAAAATAATTCAGTGTATGATTTTAATATAAAAAAGAAAAAGAAAAAGAAAAACGTCAATAATAAATTTGAATTAATTTTTCTTTTCACACTACAGAGTCTGCTATAATATATCCGAGCTAATTTCCATTTTCACACTTCGGATCAAATACATTGGTGTTCACAGGGGCCGTGTCAGAGATAGACCGGTAGCGTGTGCTCACAAACTAGAAACAGCCCCATAAACTTGTAAGCTTACACCTCTTTCTATCGTGGGATACCCGCCCTCCTTGGAAGATCTGAAGGGAGAAAAATCACAATAAAAGATACTTCTGTGGCCAAACACGGCCACGAGATTATTATTCGGTGCGGTTCTATACGCGGTGTAACGTGTCCGCATCTGCCTGCATTCGCCGCGGGAGGTCGGCGGGGACTATTCGATAGAAAGGCCCTCGAGAGAATCTCCAGCGAGAGGGTCCCGCCGCTTCCGTACGGCTAGTCTCGTATCCTGGACGCGGTCGCATCAAGTCCTGGGCCGAAACCAATGGACGATCCGGGTTCGCTCGTAGACGACCAATCGGCGGTCGGGTTGTCGGTGTACCGCGCATATCCTACCTACGTGTAATCGTGTAACCGACCCTCTTTGTCGCGGCTTTTCGAGAGAGGTGCGTACGCCAGCGTACCCGCCGCGTCACAGCAGTGCTGCGCTACGACGGCGGCGCGGCGATGGTGACGGCAACGGCGCAGCACAGCGGCGACACTTCTCCTTTTTTCCCCGTACCGCCGCTAATTATCCACCGAAATCCCCTTAAACGGCCATTAAATCCAACCCTCGAACGCCGACCGTAAAAGCACTTTAGGGCTAAACGGATACAGCGGCTGGCACCAACTCCTTGCCTTCTTTCGGATTGCGAGAGCGGTTTCAATAATAACCGAGCCTTTCGGCGAGAGAGACTCTTTTGTAGCATCGCGACGGTTCTTGGGCATGAAATCGATGACCGGATAACTTGTTGTTGCGGACGCAAATGCGGCAATCTTGAGGCCGCAAATTTGGTGCATGTTGCATCAACTCTAGATTGTAGAAACGAAATATATATTGTAAAATACAAATTTCTTAAATATTACAAAATTAATATTAATTAATTAATCTCTCTCTAACCTCAATTAAACTTTAATTAAAACCAGGAGCTTTCCTTATATATTTTAATGTAAAATACTTTAATATAAAATGATTATCAGAAAATTATTGTTTGCAATTTAAGAGACAAATGTGGTAAATTCACTTGAAATTATTTAAAGCACTTAAGATCCACATTTGACGGGTGTAATAAGGCATTATTTCTTATTTATTTTGTATTATATATTATCTATAATTAGCTGAATGTTAGTAAATAGAAAGCACTTTATCGCGATCAGAGAGCTGGATCTCATATATATATAATTAATGTTCAATAACATTTTTTCTATAAATTTATATATATTTCCCATTTTTTCAAACTAGCATCGAGCACAATCGAGGTATGTCTTTCATCGAAGAAAGTTCTAAATTGGTGTATATACACTGATGCAATAAGTTAGAATAAAACAGATGTAGTTTGTTTCGCTCTAATTTATTGCACTAGTTTAGAATTAGTTTAAAACAAGAAAAAGAACAGATTTTCAGTCTTGAAATATAGTCAAAATAGATGCTAGAATAATAATATCATAAATTGATAATTAATTTAATAATAATGATGCTAATAAGTATCTATAAACTATTTCAAAGAATTTATTGCGAAAAATATCATCCCGATCAGGGTTCAAAGAACCTAGATTTTCTTTTCTAAGACAAGTGTCTTTATCAATTTGACGCATGTGATGATATTTATCATGGTTTGAAGAACTGAAAAATGTATATAAATTTACACAAATATTAATAAGGACTTTAAGAACCCCAGTTTCGATTATATTTCTTTTTCTCTCTCTATATACTTATTTGTGTTGTTCACATATCGATCTAAGTTTCACATATAGCTGAATGTCCAGTCTAATAAAATAAATTTTATTTAATGACATCTCTTTCTCCTCCTTCCCTTCTCTCTCTCTCTCTCTCTCTCTCTCTCTCTCTCTCTCTCTCTCTCTGACTTTTTCTAGATTATTATAAAGATATACACAGGTGTCTAGTTTCCAGAATGCCCCTGAAAAAAATATATGTACAAGCGCGCGAGATAGATAATCAGTTTAATGTAATGCGGTAAAGGATGGAAATGGGCCGGCTGGCCATTTTATCAAAGAGCAGTCGCAGCCTTTCGTGTCTCACGCTTTATTAGATTGTACATCGACAGAACGGAATTAACTGTGCGATTAATTTACGACCGATACGTCCAGATAAAGCTGATCGTAAACCGGAACGATCAATTTTCGCTTAAATAGAAAAAAGTAAAGTGTCTGCCTACGATGACATTTAGGATAATTTTCCTTGTTTCTGATATCATTACTTGATATCATTTTAGAATATAAACATACGTATATAAATGCAGAGTTGGTAAATAATGCGTTACTTGTAATGTCGTTACCGTTACAAGTTACTTTTTTCGGTAACGGATTGGTTACGACGTTATATTTTCTTCTGAGTAACGTTCACAATAACGCAATTACATTTTTGAGGAAATGATAATGATTTACTATATTTATCGTTATTTTTATCGTTAC
>NW_017304207.1:968952-976703 GCF_001594115.1 Trachymyrmex septentrionalis | reverse complement strand
ATATATATGTATACATTTATCAATTTTTGAGGTTTATTTCTTTACTAAATATAGAATTCTGACTCCTTTTCACTATTATATGCAGACTTTTGCGGTAAAAAAGATTTGCCTCAAAAAATCTGCATATAATAGCGTTTTTCATTGGCAGAACTAATGTGCACTTTAAAGCAGTGGTACACAAATTGATATAAAGATGTATGCTTAATATAAAAATATAGAAATGAGTTAAACCGCAAAATCCTCAATATATTTTATTATGCTATTTATAAAATATACTTTGGGTATTTCATTGACATATTTTTACATTCAGATTAAAATAGTGTACAACAGCTATGTATGGTATACACTGAGTTCTGCCAATAAAAAACGCTATAATATTCTATTAGTGTCAAGAAAAAAAGTAACAAAAAAATAACGACTTGCTATATTTTGAGTGACACTAAAGGTAACGAGTTACTTTTGTAAATCAATAACGAGTAACGATAAATGAACTTTTTGGCAAAAGAATGGTAACGAGTTATTTTTATGGAGTAACGCTGCCTGTATAAATGTATCAACGCACAAATGTATCTCTTTAATAGATATAATCTATCTATCTTTATATGAATATTGATACCATTATTAAATACAATTAAAAAATCGAAAATATAATTAAAATTTATGTGGTGAAGTTATTTTATAAATGTAATTTTTGTGAAATGTATATTTTACACAGAAAACTGAGGTCCAATGTTCGAATGTGAATACAAATTACTAAATGAAGACAAAAAGATTCAATGTACCAGTCAAACAATGACATAAGTATGGATAGTAACTTTTGTTATTAGTTAAAAAAATTATCAGTGTAGAAAATATTTTAGACAATATGTTACATATATGTATATGTATATGTATATATATATATATATATATATATAATTTATAATTTATAATTTATATATTTTATAATATTTTATATATATATAATTCAGATAATATTTTTTATTTTGAGTCTATAGCACACACTGATTACAGAAATAAAAATAAAAATGCTGTTAAAGTGCAAAAACTGATGACGTATCATATAATTCTTTTCTCAGTATGTTCAATTTTCCAAATAATGCACAATAAATATATGTAAGAAATGCTACATTTCGCTTTATTAGATGAATACTTATTCCTGAAGGAGTTGAGGGATATCAGCCTTTATTCTGCGTTTACACGCTGAATTTTCTCCTTCCGAGGGGGAGGGGGTACTCTTGACCCCGCGCAAGATCGCACTCCGGCGCGGACTCCCGATACCCGTCACATGCGAGCACGCCTTAATGCACCTTTTATCCCGCGAAAACCACTTCATTCGAGAAAATTGATCGAGTGTGAAAGGCCTCGTTCCACGATCCATTAGAATTCCATGCGCTTTGATCTTTTCAACGAGCCGGAGTGTATCCGATCGCGCTCTGTCGTTCCACCCCTCTCCCTCCTTTTTTATGAAAAGCGCTTTTCGCGGGAATCAAGCGCGAGAGTGCAATGAAATTAAATTTTAAGCCAAACAACAGTCTAACACGGCCTATCATTCTTTCAAACTCCTCTCTAAATTAATTCGCGTGCAATATTACGATGTCAATTTATAAAGCGTTGCTCTGTTCATAAAAAAAACTGCGATAACTTGATGTTGTTTATTTTAAACTGTTGCAATATTTTACAAATTAATCTTCAATTCTTTTAATAATCTAGGCTAATAGGTGATACAAATGGTAGCTAACGTTTGCACGAAATAATTTGTGTCTCGACGAAGATTCAATATTTCGGAATCATGTTGTTTTGTTATTTAGCGATGGCTGCGTCGTAAAATAACTAAAGTACGAATACGGTACCAAATCGGTAAGCTGCAGGTATATCACTTTTCAAGACAGCCTCAGGCTCGGGAAACCTACAATTTCTGAGCGTAAGCCTATCAGCGTAGAAGCCATTATTGTTGGTCACCCCTCGTGCGGGGGGTTGAAAAGACGACGAGGGCTAGAAAGAGATCGTTTTTGAGACCGTCGATCGTCGCCTTGCTGGGTACACCCTGGATGGTCTGATGCCCTCTAATGGCCTTAATGAAGTGTGTACACCTAATGTGTACGTAGAGTCGGGCGCGGCGTCATAACGACACTAATTTTTAAGCATAACCATACACCCAGTTTCACAACGTGTGAACAAGAGTGGTTGCCAGAACTTTCGCCAGCAAGAATCGCGGGACGTACCTTCACGCAGAATCCCTTCTGCAATAGGGGAGTTTCGCATAATTTCGCATTAATTTCTTCGTTACAAATTAGGGCGATTAGGGATTTTGACATTGGAGATCCGAATCAGTTAATTTCGAACAGTTCAATTCTTAACATGCTTTATAAACGCACAGATAAAAAAATAGTACTTCTTATGTCGATTATTACTACAAGAATAATATAATTTGTTGAACGTAACATTTGTCAATTATAGTGTTCTTATTATAAAGCGAAGTTTCACAAAAAAAACTATTATCAAATCAATGATTATAGAAAGATTGTACTCCAAAACAATATTTACCGTTATGCCTGCGGCCCGCACAGGGCATTCCCACACAGGAATAATAGTTTTGCTGAATCTAAAAATTTAGATTCAAATCTGAAAATAATTTTGTTAGATTATCAAAATAATTATGTAGAACGCTCAAAATGATTGCTAGAATGTCAAAATTTGTTACTGTACAACATTGCTCATCGTGTTTAAACGTCCTATATAATTATTTTAATAGTTCGATAAATTTTTTCAAAACTGTATCTAACCAAATTGTCAAATACTCCAGCAAAACTGTTCTTCCTACAGGAAAGTGAAAACACTCGACTTGTGTGATTAAAGAAATAGAAATTTAATAAACATAGAACCACACAAACACCAGGGAACATAGAACGCTAATACACAATAGTGTATGAAGCTAATACACAATATTACACAAGACAACAAATTAGAACTATATTGAGTTGAAATAAAAGTTTCGTAGCGCTACTTTATTTGTATCCTATCTATATACAATATTTTATAAAAAATTAAAAAAAAATTTTTTTTTATTTCCCACATAGCACATTTTATCCTAGAAATTCTTTTGGGAACATTCTCAGATTGTTGAGACGCTCTAAGAAGTTCTTCAGAACTTGGAAACCTATGCTATATGGGTTTTGATATTACCATTCAATAGAGCAAAGTTTCGGCTTTAAAAATCTATTTTTAAATCATAGTATAATGATTTTTTTTAACGGAGTTATGAGGAATCAAAGTCAAAAGACTCCTATTACTTAGTTTACGATAATTCAGTAACAAAAAAAAAAGCTTAAGAACATGGGAAAAAAACCAATTTTGCAGGGAAAACTTCAAGCTTTTACGCTAGAAAGTCAAAAATTTTTTTGAGTTTTGAGCATATAACAGACCCACAAAGTAACAAGAAAATTTCCTATTTTGCCCAGCTTGTGGTTTTTCACATGTAAAAATTCTCAAACTCAAAAGACAGTAATCTTTCGAAAGTAGAGATTTTAAGTTTTAAAATCCCTTTTTAAATTTAAATTTTACTTATTTTTAACAAAGTTACAATTGCTTGAATTTTTAAATTCGTAGCGCTACAAGCCATGTTAGTCTTTTTAATTCTAACTAATATGAGTTCGTAATACGAGACGTTAGTCAAATTCTGAAATCTGCTTTGAACTTAAGATGTCGACTCGTTAATCGCGTCTTGGAAACGATCTTTTATTTTCTTCTCGTCGGCAGCCTCGTAACGATCTGCCACAGCTGTGCGCGATATCGATCGGATTCATCTGTCAGCTGACCGATAGAACGTAGGCGACGAAATCAAAGGACGTAATAATACGATTTGAATGGAATTATATTTCCTGTGAAGTATACTTATCGATTAATTACATCGTGAATTAACGGAACGTTAAACAGATAAACATTGGCACGATATAATAAAAGTGGAAATTTACTTGTATATGCTTTAATATTTCAAATTTCAAATGAATTCTGCTACATATCAGATCGAGCGTACTCGCATGAGAATGATTATTATTTCGCGGAGGCAACGTTAATTCCGGATAATGACGCTCGACGAATTATTAGCGCCGAAAAAAATCACAAAGTTTCCGTGTGCGATTCTAAGCATTATACCTCCACCTACGCAAAACCATCGCGGTAAGCATCAGCTATTACAAATGTATCATGTACGTGCTTAGGAATATTATTTCGACTTTACACCCAAATTAGTCAGTGGTTTTGCACGAGTCATTTATATGAAGTTTATGTAGAAACCATGATAATGTTTGCTGCAATGTTTACATGGACAAAATATCAAATGGAAAGATATCGAGTTATTACGCGTTAAATTCTACAAATTAATACGTGAAATTGTAGCTTTATTAAATAAAGCTGTCTGCATACATAATTTTATTACAAATATTACATTAAATTAGAAATAAGTTTGAAAAAGTTTTATTATTTATAAATCGTCATATATACTTTTTAATTAGAAAATAATGTACAGTTATTATTAATCAAAAATCTTTCTATTATATTTTATCTCGAATGTCACAGCCTTGGGATAGTTGTTTTAAATTTCATACTTAAGAAGGGTTTCATAAGATTCTAATCCTTCCGATTTTTATTATGTAATTTTATTGCACGATCATACACAATTGTATGAAAAAAATAAAAAATTTTAATAATATTTAGTTGATAAACACGTAATTGTAGCGATAGATTCGAAGAAAAAATTAATATATCAATGATTACGATGTTGGTTTTTATCACGACAGATTTACTAATAATAATAGAAATTATTTAGACTGCATTAACGTCGAGTTTTCGCGATAATTTTTGCAAGATGGCAAAATCTTTTCAAACGGCATCGCTACCGGCAATTTTTACTGTCGTCAAGAAATGCAGAAGAAGAACGAAAAGAAGGAGACTCCGTCGAGAGACAGAAGCGTTGAAGGACAAAGAGGTAGAAATATGAAGTGAGCATATTACTATTGAGAATAAGTACTTGGCTTCGAGACGGGTGCTCTGTTCCGGAGAGCAGGGCATGGAGCAATAGGGGATGGACGGTGGGGGTGTAAATGGGGTGGCACAATGGGCACTAATGGATCTCAAGCCGCCGCGAGAGGCGCTGCTTTTAATCTAATTGTCCTTCGTAACAACCGCGATCGCGATCAGTAGTATTCAATTGTGATTCTTCATCTATACTGAAACATTTTGTAAAAAGTGAGAAACGCGATTAGTGGAAATCTATTGAAACAAACGCACAAGCGCTTAAAGCCGGAGCTATTATTTTTCCTCTATCTCTGTTATAAGGTGACTGCAATTATACGTACCCTGCAATTGTACGTATAACACGTTTCTAAAAAAAAATATTAATTTATAATTTATTTTAATCTATATTAAAATAAGAATGTGAATACTTATAATTTAGGAATTATGTTAAATATTTATTGAGATTATAATTTATAACGTGAAATAAACAGATGAAATATAAAAGGCATTACATTTTGTTCTTTAAACATGATTATTTAACTTATTTTTGTATAGTTATCAGTATTTTCTAATACATGTTATTTCTCTATAAAGAAGGTTAACGTATTTATGCCGAATATCCCAAAGACACCGCGAGATTGCGGGATCAAAACGGAAATTCAGCGATACTGTCTAACGGACGAAATCGGAGCGAAGTGGACCTCGAGCGTTTCTTTCTCCTTCTTCTAGTGGTTCCATTTAGCGGAACTTTGCGGCATTATGCGACGCGGTCGTTGAGCTAAAACGCAAGCGGAGCATTTCGAAAGCGTACGCGTACTTCACCTAATGTGACAATATAAAATGTCTGCGCTGTTTCCCGAGTACGCCATCCTAAGTTTCTTCGCCTAAACACCTACTCACCGCGACAATCTGTTGTTGCCATTTTTGTCGATATTGTAAATATTATATTATTATGTAAATATATATATATATATATATATATTCATTTTTTCTAAATTCTAAAAATTATTAAAAAGCAACAATCAAATAATCATCAGGAAACTATCGCTTACAAGGCTCGATAAAAATCCGTCCAAATAAAATATCATTCACTCAGCCGCGCTATCTGTGTACTCTATCGAGTCCATGCGGACCGCGCGTCCGAAGCAGGTGGTGCAATAATTACCTTCCCGGTGCGATAACGCCAGGTGATAACGTTAACTCTTCGCATTCGTGGTGCGGCCTTCGCCCTTAGCGACAGATAAATGTCTGATAACGCGGATAAATTGGCCGGATTGTAATTGTCGTTGTGCGTGTTACCGGCATTCACGTCGGGATGCGCCTGTTCCCGCCCACGAACGAAATTCACTTTCAACAGCGGAAAATGCGGAGCTCGGGTTGAAACAGGACGAGCGAGCAGAGAGGGGAAAAGGGGTTGCGAGAGGCGGGGGTGCGCGATTATACGCACGCGGCGCGGCGCGACACAGTCAGCTCTGTCAGCTCGGGGCCCGTGGGAATTCGGGGGTACCGCCAGCTGCGCGGAATTCAGGAAATCGTCGTAATGACGCGGCCAATATGCCAAATCTTTTCATGATTAATGACGCAGAAGCGATTTTGCAGCTCACCCCCGTGTGAATTGCTCTCGGACAGGACGAATTAGAATAGTTAAAGCCAGAAATCGACGGGTGCGTCGTGTGGCACCTGCGGCTTGTTAATCGCGATACTCTGGTAAAGACTGTTATAATAATATGTGTAACCGCAACACTTGAAAGTATATAAATGAAAAATAATCGCGTGTGCAATATTGCAGGAACTTTATTTGTAAGTTCCTCCTCTCTCTTTCACTAATCCTTAAATCCATTATCTTTATTTAAATAAATATATCTACTTCATTTTTTTCTTAATTTATTAAAAATTCCACCCATTCTGATTATTCCAGAAATAAATATAATATTTAAGATTTACTTAATCAATTACTCATTTCAAATTTTATATCTGCTCTTTCTTTTATCTTTGAAGGAAGGGATTGATTTCGAGATCGGCTGTCAATTTGTGTTGATAAGCAATGTTAGTTTCGAAATAAATACAATTCTGCATGGTTCTTTGTAAGTTTAATATATTTCTTTAACTTAATGGGTAACCTACATATTTACACAAAGTCTATATTGATATATATATTACATATGTATACATGATATTATATATATCTAATGTCCATATGATACATATATTTTACAAAACTCTCTCTCTCTCTCTCTCTCTCTCTCTCTCACACACACACTCTCACTCTCTTTCTTCACTTAATACGTACTCCGGCGATCCTGTACGGCACTTGATCTTTTGGAAGAAATTTTACGCAGCTGCACTCATCTGTCTTTTTTTACATACGGGATAAGGCAGTTGTGACACAGGATGAATATGATATATCGCAATTTTTATATATTCTCTTTTAAAGAATTAAAACATAATTAAATCCAATTTATAAATTATTAAACAATAGTCTAATAACATAACTAACAACAATTAGTCCAATCAGGCCTTACATGTTGATTTATTTAGGAATTTGAGAGAAGAATAATCAATCTCTGATATGGATGAAGTAGATTGTTACGTATCGTCAAATAACGTAATATAATGCTAAATAATAATTACGACGCAAATAATAATGCATAACTCATTATATAATAATATCTGGTTGCACTATGTATATTGCTATCCGTTAAATCTTATTTCGATGTTTTTTCCCTGAATCGCGA
>NW_017304207.1:958234-968852 GCF_001594115.1 Trachymyrmex septentrionalis | reverse complement strand
ATATATATATGTACATATACATATATATATGTATATTTTGTTTAATAACAAAATAATATTACTTATATATGTAATATTAATTATATAAAATTAGGTAACACACAAAAATATTATACATATTTGTATATTAACATATTTAAAAAAAATTCAATGAATGGAACATTTAATTTCTGTTTATATAAAAAAAAAATAACAAATTATTCTTGTTGAATAATTCTGGAGAAATTCAGTTATTCACTAAAAGTCTCTATTAATTCAGAATCAAGTATTTGTATAGTTTTGCCTTAAGTTTTTTTTAATTAAGAACGTATTTGAATAAATTAATTCTCACGATTTTAAAGTCCCTATGATTAAATCAAAAAGGTTGCGTATATTCAATCAGCAACTAATTATTATTGATTTATAACTGGTAAACTTATTATTGCGTCTCATGTGAATGTCTAATTAGCGCTGAAGTTATGTAAGTCATTGAACAATCTATCGATTGGACTAAGCTGCTGATCGAATATGTTCAAAATTGTTAACATTAACCGATATATCATAACAAATATCCAAATGTATCAAATGTAGTCGGTTTTCTATTCGAATACAGTGAATACACGTTACTCGAATCTTAAGTCCAGATTCTACAGAGTGTCCCGGAAGAAAACGCAAAAATAAAAGGATTCTTTTTTTGTAATGGAAAGACTTTTTCTAATTTTTCTTTTTTTTTTTTAAACTTTAGAATACATTGGCAAAAGCGTTTTCTCCCGGGATACGTCGCATATTAAAATGCCTGTATCGAACTGTATGATCGACACGACTCCATGCTCTTACAGCCCTGACAAACGAAATAATTTTCTGACTCATACAGGATACTATAGGTTCGTGAATGTTTACGCCCGAAATGTTTACGTTAGTATCAAACGGTTTTTGGATGACCCGAAGAGGTCTTTACAAAGGTATTTACAAAAATTCGTAAGCTCTCACAGTTAATTGTCCGCCTTGCGTAACGCTTCTTCCGCCTTTACTCTCAGCACTTCCGCGCTTTGCTTCCTGATCTCGTCGTCGGACGACGCCGAGTCCTCCTCCCTGTCATTCTTCGAGCTTAGGTTTTGTGGTATGCTCTGCACTCCGAGATTCAAGGGATGACCGTGTAAATGGCCGCCCAAGGAGTGTCCGTTCACGCTGCTGTGATTTAGCGACGAGCTCGGATTCAGGCCGACCGGAAGCATCGTGCCGAGTGACGCCAGGTTCTGCGGCAAAGGCAGGCCGATGTATTGCGACAGGAGGGCGTGCAATGGCGGTAACTTGGGTGCGCTCGGTGGCCAGGGCGACGGGAAAACCGGAGGTATGAACCAGGGAAACGCGCCTGTCGGCGGACCCGAGGAGTCCGTGCCGGGAACGCCGCTCGCCGTTTGCAACAGCCGCGCGTGAAGGGACAACTCGTTAACACCTGTAAACAGAATTCTGGATGGGTTTGCTTACTCCTTTCATGTTACTCCAAATTCTTTCTCGGACAAAACTAGATCGACTTTTCAGTTTTGAACTTTCGTTTCTGAACAATTTATACTATTTTAACCGAGGAATAGTCACCCGAGATGTGTTTTTTACATCCGAGCAGCGAGAAAATATAAATTGTTGTAAAATATTATTTTATATTAATATTGTTCAATATATCATTCTCTTATTTAAAAGAAAGTAACACAACTCAAGGACATGAATAAATTAAGTAAACCTTATTAATAGTCAAAAGTGAACTAATTTAATTTCATTATCACAATTCTGAAAAAGATGTTTCTTAAGAAAAAATCGTCAAAATTATTGTAATTCAAAAAGAGTGATTTTTTAAGAATTGTGAAACGAAAGTGACATTTAATCAGAATATAATCGTTTTGCCAATATTATTATTTCATTAATCAACTTTCTGTCAATTCAAAAAATAGTTTTCTTCTTCCTCTAATAATTTTTAAATTTTTTAATTGTATCAATTTTGAAGAAAACGATATTTTCATTTTTTTAAATAATTATTCTTCACAAACCTTTAAATATGCATTTGAAGATTTAATTACTGTTTTAAACTCTTTAATTATACTGTTTTAACTCTTAACCGACACTGCTGACAAAAACTGGCGTTTATACATTGGTTTACTTTTTATGTCATTTGATACACTGATAAACTGCAACACCTTGCTTTTGGAATATTTCTAGAAACTTGCACTATTGCGATAACAAGACGACCATTCTACAAGTTTTTGTGCGCGTTTAAGGCGTGATTATGACTCAACAATATTTATACATATTCTAGTAATACGTTTAAATTGTCTTATAAGTAAGCAAAATTATTTTTATATTTATTTTTACATTAGAAGGGAAAATGGTCAAAATGTCTGTACAGTAAAAATTTTTTAATATATTTAATAAATATGATTTACGCACTGACAACCACGCGGTGGACTTTTAATTGGCTTTTTATTATTACTTACTTCTTTATTGGATGTATTCTTAAAAACTATATATGTATATATTTTCGTTTATATTATTTAAATAAGCAATTTCTGTCAAAAATTCGCAATAAAAAACATTAAAATTATTATATAATATATATTAGTTAAAATTATATTAATTGAAATCATTATTTTTTTAATGCTGTTATAATAAGTTATTTAATTACTTATTCCGTTTGATATTTACTTGCTTTCTATTAATTTTTTTCAGAAAATTTTAATTAAATACATATTCATAATGTTCTCGAATATTAATATAAATTGGAAAATATTTAATTGATTTAATTATATATATATAACACACATGATGTCAATAATAGTGGCTTTAATTGTGATATAAAACATCCTAAATGAGTTAAAAATTAGGTGATTATTGAATAGGGATAGGAGAGCTTCGTTTTCCTTCTCTTTAATATTATTTTTGTATTAGAAAATATGAAAGGAATTTGTTATAGAGTTATTTTTCAGAAAGCAAAACATAATTAACAAAACATAATTAAAATGTGCATTTTATATATTTATATGTATTAATATATTGAAAAATAATTCATAAATAAAATATTTATTTATTTTTTGCTTATTAGAAAATAATATAAATTTTTCTGTTACTTTTGTTGAATATTTCTGAGAAAAACTTATATTCATTATTCTGAATTCGAAATACGAAAAGAAATTGAGAAGACCTCTCGTTATGCCGTTAAATATAGTTAATAAACCTGATCATCATTACATGATATAGGAATACTACAGAGTTAAAAAGTCATTAGACTATTTTTACTGCTAACATTACCCATTCGATGTACAAGCTTTATTCAGAATGCTTCATGAAAAAATAATCGCGACTAGGTTTCTATTCTATATTATTTGCACGTGATAGCTGCGACAGCCAACACTAAAATTAGACGTAATTGTCGCCGATTACATCTACCCTTCGTAACTTGCGCCCTATCGTCTCTCATGCACATATTAGCAATCGTAACGCACACGTTACTATGTTACTAAAGCGAGAGAGCAACGATGGATGAAAATGAGCTTTTACGATTATTTAATTTTTAAAAAAAAGAAAAGCGAAGAAAAAAGGAAAAGGCAGCGAAAAAAATTACTATTGTGAAAAAGAACGGAAAAATGTGACCTCATTTTTTATTTAAAAAACATTATTTATCTAAAGAAACTTGAGAACACAAATTATGCGAAAAAACATAATACAGAAAAACATTTAAATCATATTATGTTTCAAATAATTTTGCAAAATTAAATGTCTAATGATTAACAATCACACACAAGAGTACTTTTAAAAAATTTTTAAATTAAAAGTTTCTCTTTTTATTTCCGTTAGATATCGTATATTGTTTCAGAGATCAATTTAAATTATTATTTTTCAACTCACCACCTTGTTCAACATGCATAAAACTCGTATCTCTGCCTAAAGCTTTTTCCTTCTTGCGCCACTTTGCACGTCGATTTTGAAACCACACCTGAAGCAAAAGAAGAATACTTTGTAAGATAAACATCCAACGTAATCTCAAATAATTAGCAATAAAAATATTGTGCCATCATTGCGATAATTTATTACGGCCTTTAAAAATTTAAATATTATTATAGTCTCAATTTGTTCAATTAAACTGTTAAAAAGTAATTCGTGATCTCTATTGATTACGAATTATCAGAACATTAAGATAGTCGTCATGAAGATCCAAAATTGGCAGAAAAGGAAACCCATGAGAACCTCAAACGCGCGTATCAGAGCAGCCAACAACAAAAGCTTGCTCTCGAGGTTGATTAAGCTAATTGTTAACAATTATCCTGATTTCCTTCGTACCCCTAAGTGCTAGCAACCCCTGTCTCCGGCTCTATTCTCATCTACCTTTGACAATCCTATCGTTGATCCGGTTGCCGTATAAATACTTTCGCTTTCTACCCGAGCTGTTACGAATTTTCATGGGTACCAGAAGAGGCAGCGGAAAAGGAAAGAGAAAAAAAAAGAAGAAAGATTTTATTAGACTTTTATATAGTCTGAGAAAAAGCCTGCGTAATATATATAATAAAATATATAAAAATGAAATGTGAATATATATTTAAACATCTAAAAAAAGCCTAAATAAATAAAAATAAATTGACGATAAATACTTAAGCATATAATAATATCAATATTTATAATATTATCATTATTTAACAGTTTTATATAATTAGTATTATAATTATTATATATAAATAATACCTATATAAGATTAAATTTCTTAAGGAGATTTCTCTCTCTCTCTCTCTCTCTTCTTAAACCAACAGGAATTATCGACAATTGCAGATTGCCAATTTCTACGAATTGACTTTATAGATCACTAAATCCTTTTACACAATAAAGGTACGCACAAAAAAATACCGGCCACATTAGATTTGATGAGAAAATCGGGGAAAAAATTAAAAATTCATTTTATTTTAGCTCTTACAGCTGTCACCTCAGGTTCTAATTCCCTTAGTGCAGAAATTTTATAGATCGTACGTAAATGATACCTTTCTCGGAAGCATATGACATGCACAATCCTGAGCTTGCGAAATTATAATCAAAGGCCCAACAAAAAAAGTTTTCCAAAATTAAAGTCGTCTTTTTTGTATAACAATTATCTTTTTCCTCTTTTACAGATTCGAAAATTCTTTTTTCAGGATTAAAGTACACATTAATACGTGTATGTGAGGTGGAATTTATTCTAAGAACGATAAAAAATTTCGAAATTGAAATCTTAAGAAAATTTGTTTGTTGTTCTCGGTATAAATTCCACCTCACATACACGTATTAATGCGTATACTTTAATCTTGAAAAAGGATTTTTAAATCTGTAAAAGAAGAAAAAAAATTGTTATATAAAAATTACGATTTAGTCGGTAACAGACAGCTTTACGATCCCTTTAATAATAAAATTAAGGTCGGACACTCTTTTGCATCTGAATAATTCTTTTCTTTATAAATGAATTTATTAGATCGGTAAAAAATTAAATTCATAAGAATAAATCAAATAAGACAAAGAATTCTATTTTCGATCGAAACAGATCTTGATATTTAATAATATTCACAAATATATTTTCTCAATTCTATAAAATACGCACTGATTTGATTGATTGAATTTAAAGTGTAATAATAAACTAAAACCAAAAATAATAATCACATTGATTGTTAATTTATTATCAATTTATCACAAATTAATATATTGATCGTCTTTTCTTTGAAAAAGGCACGTATCTAGAACTACAAAGGTTATAATTTATCAGAAGTGTGATTTAGTTTTAAGGGTTTTGCAAGAGATGGCATTAATGTCAGTATTGTCGAAGACATTTCAATCAGCTATTATTTCTTAATGTTTTAATATTACTCCATAATATTTAGTCGTTTGCTAATAACAGTCGCAGTAAACATCGTGTTTATATTATTTAAAAAATGGAGTTTCCTAAAAAGCATTTCCGATATGCGTTGCTTTTGTTTTTTAATCAGAAGAAAACGCTGGCTGAAGATCATAGAATTCTAATAGGAACTTATGGTGATGTTGCTCCATCAATTAATGTGAACATTGGTTCTGTTGATTCAAATGTGATAATTTCATGTTAACAACAAAAGCTGAAAAATGCAGATTTGCAAGCATTATTGGACGAAAATCCAGCACAATTCACTTCAGAACTTGCCAGAGAATTAAATGTTGATCGTACAATAGTTACTAAACGTTTACGTGATATATTGTTTAAAATAAATCAGTTTTTGAGAAAACAAACCCTTAAAACTAAATCACACTCCTAATGTCATGTACAGTAGTGGACAAAGCGATTGCAACACTTTTTTTCAATGAGTTTCGGAACTCAGCCTTGCTCCTACAGAGAAGTTAAATGTAAATAGTTAGATCTTTAAGATGGTTCTTTAGTAAAGTGTCGAAAATTTGGGATGCCACCAGGGCCCACCCAAAATTACAAATATCTACATAATTTAGATAAAATATTAAAACTACGTGTATATCTAATGAAATAGTATGGAATATAGTAAATTAAGAGCTGCATTATCATCGGACGAAAACAAGATGAGATTATGTTTACTTTTCAAAGTTAAATTTATACGCAAGTTTATATGTTTTCAGAATGGCCGTTGACTTTTTTGTGATTATTAAAATCATAATTTTTTAAACTATTATAATCTCGTTTTTGAGAAAAGTCTATGGTAAGATTTGTGTGCAGTTAATCAAAGAAGCGTTTGCGAGCATTATCTGTCACTAATTGTAAATTATACGTGAAAGGTTACATTTTTAATATTTTTTTCTCTCTTATTTCATCGTTAACCTACTGAAAAATTTTGCACATGTCAATTTCGGTACTTCAACTTCATTATATAAAAAATTTATGTATTTCTATAGTAACTTCATTTATTAAAGAATCACCTTAAATAAGAAATAATCGTTCAGTGAGTAAGCTACGTTCCAAAATTCATATAAAAAAAAGTGTTACAATCGTTCTGCCCACGACTGTATAACATTGATTTGAAATTCGAATGAAATGACGACTTACAGTAACTCCTTGGATCGAGACAAATTAGCAAGTTTGTTCGACAGATTGCAGAATAAAATTAAGGCAACGTGATAAAATCAAGGGTGCACCGAGAGAAGGAAGTGGCATCAAGAAAGAGAAAAGAGGAATAATGTTGAAGTTCGGGAAAGAGGTCAACGTTGCGTGACGCCAGGGGGAGGGGCAGGAAATTCAATTGCCTAATTGCTGTTAATTATTTAATCGCTCCTGAATAGCCTCTAACGCTTAAGTGCTCGCAAACCTTGCGTCATTTAAGCAACCCACCACGAATTCGAAAGTTTGCAACATCAACGCCGTTTCCATAACTCTACCCTATTAAACTCTCGAACAATTTACCATAGAAATCGGCAATATTTCTGCAGACTGTACATCGATTTACGTTACATTTATAATAAAACTCTTAAATAACGTTTTGTCAGTTTAATCTCTAAATATGTTCCTTCTATTAAACTTTTAAGTTTATTTTTAAAAATTAGCATAATGACTATCCTTTTAAAAAAGACCTCTATAAACTCTTTCACTATAAATAATATTGTTTATTGAAAGAAATGTTTATTGGTTTAATCCGTTAAAAACTATTAATTAACAAATATTAAGAAGAATATATTTCTCGAAATTTAAGTTGTGATAATTCAATATATTTATAATATATAACTCATCAAATTAAATCTTCGATATATTCTTTCTATCAAATTATTAAGTTTTTTTTAAATTAATTTAATGCTGTCCTTTTAAAAAAAAATTTTATGAACACTTTCACTACAAATAATATTGTTTATTAAAAGAAATTTTTATTCTATTAAAAACCAATTAAAAATATTTAAAATAATATATTTTTCAAGGCTTTCTCGTGAAAGCCGTTTCTTTGTCGCATACGTTAAAGTAAAACAATCGGGTGATTCTAAAAACGCAATGACTTGAGAATATTCCTAAGAAAATCGATAAAAGATTTCTTTTTTTATTTGATATTTGTTAAAAATAGTTCAATAAGATTGAATACACTTATACAATTCGGAAATTATTATTACCATGATATTTGTTTTAGATAAAACGTAACTGTAGAAAGATAATGAAAATAAAAAAAAAAGGATATTAAAAGAAGACCCAATCTTTTTAACGCAGATTTAACATAAATGAATTCAATGAATTTATAAGAAGCCGCGTGGCAATATCCATTGTAATCCATAAAAATTCCATCAGAATGTCCGGTGATGACAAATCATCTGTCGAAGCGTAGGAAACGTCAGAAATGACTCGCGATTGCATTACCATACGTACCCGATCGTCGATACATCGGCCAGCCGTTAATACTGAAAAATGGGGTAATTTCGCATCTGGAATCGACGCGTGAGTGGAGGGACTGGAAGGGGTATACGGAGGATTTCCTAGATTGAAATAAAGTGGCCGTAGCACCACTGTACGCCGCGGCGGATCATTTAGCGGTTTTGTCGAGCGACGGCCAATTGCCGGCATTGTCGCTTCGCTGTACCACAATGGGCCAATCGGAATGCTCTCTGTCTCTTTTCAACATCATCGTCACCCTTCCGCCAGTGGCCCCATGCAACCCCTTGTATCCATCTATGGTTACGTACGTATAGAAAATGCATGCGTAAGTGTGCGTTCCTTCTCTAAATATACAGTTTCTTTGTCGCATACGTTAAAGTAAAACAATCGGGTGATTCTAAAAACGCAATGACTTGAGAATATTCCTAAGAAAATCGATAAAAGATTTCTTTTTTTATTTCATATTTGTTAAAAATAGTTGCTATGGTATTCTTTCTGTACACATTTACATGTAATATACACATATGTAGATGCCACTTATGCCCATTAATTTCATCAACATTCAAACGAATTATCGTTATCAGTTTACGAATAATTGAGGGGGTTATAATCTAATATATATAATCTAATTATATATTTACTCTGTACGCAGCGACATTTAATTGCAAACTGGAATATTTCTTGCATTCTACGAAAATTAATTTGTGTTTCATATAATACGTATTAAAAGGAGATAAAGGGGAAGGTACACATACAAATGATCGCGTACGAAACGATCCGTTCCGTTCTGTGAATTGAATTACACCCCAATGCTGCAACGTACTTGAATTTTCAAGGACGCCGGTTTAAAATCTAAAGCAGATTATTATTTTACACGAGGTATAGCTTCTTCTTCTGTGAAATTAACTATTGACGAATTCGAAGCGTAGCGTGTGTTTCGCAAAATTACAAATGGAAAACGGCGGCACGATATTTCACGAAACAATAGTCTCTAATTAGTTAAGTGACTTGCGCCTTAAGACTAAGTCGCCAAAGTGTAATCCTGCAAGCGCTCAAGGATGCTTGTGATATTCCTCAACCTTCGCACAATCTACGATATAAATCGATTCTCATGAAAATGATTGTTGCATGTAAAAATTAGTCGACACTATTGTACATTAATCACTATAATTCCATTTTATCAAAACAAAAAAATGTAAAAAATAAATTTTTTGTAAGTAACAAAATAAATTTGTAAACTAAGTTCTTCCCGCGGTTTTTAAGTGCTAGTAGGATTATTATCAAATGACGATCAATTTAATTGTGATATTATTTTAGCTTTAATTTATATATGATTGCGTTTCAAGTTCAACAATAAACGGCGCACAGTTTATATAATTGAAAGGTGTAGAATTTACATATATAAAAATACTATTTATTTATTAGACATTAAGATCTATCGACCGTATATTGGCCCTTTCCTTATTCATTTCAAGGACATTAACATAAATTTTGATTCATAATTATAAACAAAAAAGTATTATAATAATTATTCAAACACGTTTTGTTACAAACGTTATTTATACAACATTTTTTTGTTTACATGGCTTATCGCCATGTAAGCAAAAAATTATTGTGCCATGAATTTTTTTAAATAATCCTCATATTTAACATCAAATTACGCGCGAGCTCCGAGTTAGCCTTTTAAATTTTTATCCTGCTTACCGAATCTAAAACTCGTCATTAAAACTACTTACGAAACTTGCCACTATCAAATGCGCGAAACTCGCGTGCCTCACGGGCTTTGTGAATTCGTCCAGTCAAAGCGACGAAAGGTTAATTATACTTCTGCAACTGTCTGGCAAAATCTGGCCTGACTTCTTTTCCTCATTCTCTTCAAGCCGCATTTGTGGAATATTTGAATCAGTCATTGCGAAAAGGGCATGAACTAATATCACTTGAAAGTATATGATAGTCGAAATGTCGCGACTGTACTTTATTCTTCTGAAACACGATATTTAATAACGGTAAGAACATGAGATAATCATCGTCTTTTGATCGATGTTAGACATTTGCTATATATACATTCGTCCTATTTATATACCTCTTATATTTTTATATCTACAATATAGACAAGAATTGTACGGATTTCAAAGTTATATAAATTTCCAATTAGATAGATTACAAATCTTCCATCTAACAAATCTTCTATCTAACACTTTCATATCTTTCTTTTTTAAATTAAGAGCCGTTGTGCCTAAAATTTCCAGGTTACTTTGTATTTTTACTTTATATATATATATATATATATATATA
>NW_017304207.1:953447-958134 GCF_001594115.1 Trachymyrmex septentrionalis | reverse complement strand
TTTCGTTTGTTTTTAAATAAAGATTGAATTTTACAAAAAAAAGCTCAGAACTTTTTTGTACACCTAATATATATATATTCCTGTATAAATTACTTAAAATCCTTCCATATCTAACACATTTATATCTTTCTTTTGTCAAATTGAGAGCCATACCATGGCTATCTAATCATGACTAAACTTCTTAACTTACTTTGTATTCCTATCTTCTTATTTAAATATTTGTAAAAATTTTCCTTATTACCGTAATTGTTTTCATTTATGTGGATATATCTCCTGTATTTTTATTCCCATAATATAAAAAAGAATTATATAGATCTCAAAATTATATGAATTTCTGTTTATATACAATAGATTAATTCTCATATTTTACATCACATTTAAAGTTACATTTAACGATTTTCTTTATCTAATATATTCGTACACTTTTTTTCTAAATTAAGAGCTATATCGTAAATCATGACTATAGAGTTATCAATTTAAGGCGGACTGGTTCACCGGGCAACCGGGCAAATATCCGATGAGCTCGGATAAAACAAAGACTTAAAAAAAAAATCAAAAATGCTTTTCTTGGAGTCCGTCACATATAAGTTATTCTACTGACAGGTATCTTTTTGATGTCCTGGTTAATTTTGTCACAATTTTAACACAATTTAATTTCAATTGTTGAAGATGTAACGATATGTTTGAGTATTTCTTTAAATAAATTGCTATTTATTAATATTTAAGTAAATAAATAAATAAATATAAAAATATATAAATACACAAATAAATATATAAATGAACAAACAAGCATTTAATCAATTAAATAAATAGCTACTTATTTGTTCATTTTATTATATGCGTGGCACGTCTAAAACTTGTTACTTAAAATACGAGGCTCCTACTACCAATTGACTTTACTACCACTTGCCTTGAAACATTTTTGGTCCCAGTCCGCCCCTGACCAGCCGTATAGTTTTAAGAGAGTACATGTACTCTTTTTAAAATAGTAAAACTTTTAATCGTTAATTAAAATTGTACATTTATAAAATTATATTAATACGAATTGTCAATCAAACATTATTTGTTCTAAAAATTTTATTTTATTAAACGTATAATTTCTTATACATATAACGCTTAAAAAATTATATTCCCTCTTCTATTCCATCTCTGGATCATTATCTTTTTTAAAAAATGTACTTTTTTCTTATAACCCAGATATGTGATAACCCTAATGATAACCTACTTTCCAACTTATTTTATATTTTTACTTTCCTGTCGAAATATTTGCAAAAATTTTTCTTATTACTACAATATATGTACGAGTATATATATATATATTTTTTTTTTTTTCATTTATACATCTCTATTTTTATTCCCGCAATATAGACAAAAATTATACAGATTTCCACATTATATAGATTTACATTATATGGATTTTTGTTTATATAAATTAAAATCCTCATATTTAACATCATATTTACCTTTCATATCTATACTCATAGGTATACCTTTTTCTTTTCATATTAAAACCCATTATATCTGTCAAGCTCGTTTGATATTTTACTGCATTCCTATAGATTACTTAAAATCCTTTCTATCTAACTCATATATCCTTCTTTTCTCACATTAAGAGCCGTCGTAAACTTTCCAGCTTATTTTGTGTTACTATCTTCCTATCTAAATATTTGAAAGAATTTCCCTCATTACCGCAATATTTTTCTTTTTGTGCGGCATATGTTCTTTCTTCAATGATTGAACTGTGTGTTTATGAAGAATACCTGTACTCTAGCTTCCGAAAGGTCCAGCCTCATCGCCAGCTCCTCCCTGGTGAACACATCCGGATACTGCGTGTTCCCGAAGGCCTTCTCAAGCTCGTGCAGCTGATAGGTCGTAAAAGTTGTACGCGATCTTCGCACCTTGCGTGGTCGGTCGGACTCACCCAGATTTAAGGGATCGTGCAGCGCGTCGTTGATCTGGTGATCACTCAGATGACCGAGCTCCATATCGCCACCATCAACCACAGCATCAGACGATGTCGCATGGTCTGAAATCAGTGACACGCAAATTCTAAAACGCACGTCGACCTCATCTTGATTTCCTCAAAGAACACTTTTTAACAAAAAATTTTGACAAAGAATATTGTTGAATATTGATGATTATCTAATATTAATCTGTAGTAATGATTATAACGTAATGATTTTCCAATCCTTTACTTTTAAACGAACGGTTTTACTAAAATATCTAAAAATATTTAGAAATAGGTAAAATCTTCCGGATAATTCCGCATGACGTTTATTTCGTTTTCATAAAACAGAAAATATAATTTGATATTTTTACTATGAGTTGATAGGCCGTAAAAAATTCACAGGGCCGCAGATGCATATTACCATGTTCATCAAAATAATTATTATGTAGAATGTTCAGCCTTTTGCTAGAATGTCAAAACTTTTTATAGCCTCGCTATTCTACTTGAGCATCCTACACAATTATTTTGAGAGTTCAACAAAATTATTTTCATATCTGTTTCTGGTTAAATTTTTTAATATTTCAGCAAAATATTTCTCTTCATCTACACACGATCAGTCATTCGTGTCTGAATTAATGTTCATTATTTATACAAATACATGAAAATTATTAAGTGATTTTTACATACACTTTAGCATATTTAGAAAGTATTTATAAAGTTGTGTGTTTTTAAAAAAAGAAAAGATCGAATTCATTATTTAACCAGGTTCTTAATATTTCAAAGAAGAGAAATGCAACACAAGATGCAAACGTACTATTGTATGTGTGTGTGTGTGCGTGTGTGTGTACTAAAGATTAATAATAATTTAAAATCAATAATAAAAAATGCACTAAATGAATTAATGTATTTAACACAAAATTTCTTAACATATGTTTACTTTATTTAGAGCCACATGTGAAACACAACGTGGTGCAATGTGGCGTCAAAACGAAGGAATTTTTACAACTAATCGAAAGGAAGATTATGTTTCGTAAGACGCGAGAATTTGTAATCCTCGAAATTTATTTGGCGCGTCCTCGCCTGTTAAACGCGCGTATATGTCAAACGGTACGTCCGATACTTGAAGCGCGGGAAGCGATCGGGAGGCGATTAAGCCATATCGCTCGCGTTGCCAAAACGAAATTGTCGTTTTGCCTGATATGCCAACTCTGGCGGCGGTGGCGGCGGCGGGGAGATACGGGCGCAATTTCATTTTTAAGCCGCACAACGACCGGTACCGATATAACCGATACGCCGATGACGTCCGATCGGCGGATTTGCCAATTTTTAAGCCTCACCCGACGCTTCATTCTCTCTCTTTTTTTTTTTTTTTTTTTGCACCGCTCCATACATCTGGCGGCGCCCGCGTGTACACGCCCGCGAAATACCCTACAAATGTAAGTGCGCACATTATACGTATGTGCTCGACAGTACTTAAAAGCCGTCGCTGTCAGTGATTAGCAAATATCACGAGTGCATACTGCCTACACCCTTCCATCTCCTTCTCCTCTCCCTCTCGCGATACAGCAACAAGCCTTGCAACCTCTCCCTCCCCCTCCCCCATCCCCTCTCCCTCTCCTCTGCAACGCATACCCTTCCAGGCTTTCTGCGATCGCATCCCCCCCGCCTCGTACCCCAGTCATATTTCCTACCATGATCACTCGTTTCGTCTTTGCGCAAGCATTAACGAGGGCTTAAAGCCCTATTAAAGTAAACTACACATATACATAATAGTCGTATATATAGATTGTCGATTCGTTTCAGGTGAGAAATCGAATCGCGTGATATGTTGATTTTAAAATAAATGTTTCTTGCGATCATCATAGGATAATCGCGCATGAAAGGTAAAAGTTTATGAGTAAAAGGTAAAAATTTTATGATAAAGCAGTAGGGCTTTCTTCTCGAAAGTTTTGAGGCAATTAATTTATCAATAAACTAGAGAATCTTGTTTATATCAGTATAATTTAGAAATATAACACAAATGGAAAAAAAATTATTTATATATTTCCATTTCTCGTATTTAAAAAAAAAAAATTTAGATAATTGACGATTATCGACGACGATTATTTCAACGACTTTGCCATAAAACTTGCAACTCTACAACAGTCAAATCGATACGCAAAAAAATGTTTGAAAAAAGCTCGTGCAATGCGCTTGATGTTGCACGAACGCTCAAATAATAACAAATCGGTTGATCTGCATATAATTTCAAAAGGCACTTGACGGCGTTAAAAATAAATTCATCGTAACGAGTTTTAAAAACGAAGCTCGCAGAGAACGAGCCATCGGCATGTGATATCATACCGCGAAGATATCATACGGTATTCGCGCGAGCAGAAAAACGCGGAAATATCTCACGGATTCTCTTCGTAAAAATACATCGTGGTAATGTCGCGGCGAAAGCGATGTAGCCGGTAAAAATCGAGCATTCCAATAAACCTTGTTACCTCTTTGACACTTGTAAGGAGCGACATATTGCGTGCGTGTACATACACACGTGCGCGCGTCACAAATTGCCACGCGATTTATTATTCCTCTTTGAACTTTTCCTTGTCGGTAATCTTGATAATAATACACACGCGATCTTTCTCTGACTTTCTCGTCTTTTGCGAGACAAGCATCTTTCTATAGGTCCCTCACAAAATATCGAGATGCTTTTCATGCGGTTAAACTTTTTTACGAAGAATTTCGAATGGCACG
>NW_017304207.1:952872-953347 GCF_001594115.1 Trachymyrmex septentrionalis | reverse complement strand
TTTTTTTTTTTTTTTTTTTTTTTTTTTTAATATAATATCACCAAAGTTTATCAGTCATCAGTTAAAATATTTAATTTCGTTTTTTATTTTATCTTATGTAGCCGTGATATTTTATATAAGAGAAATACAATATTTTACATAAATGAAATACCGTTAAGTCTGCATGCTGTAAACAATTCGAACATTCGATCTATTGATGAAACCGACATGGATTGCGCCCTCATTACTACCGCGAACTAGGCTAATTATTAATTAGCTGACTACATATAGCTCTTTAGATTAATATACCAATTATAATTGGATAACGATCTGAGACCGAAGCGGCAACTACAAAGCTACAACTTCGCCTACATCCGCTTACGTGCACATACCTCGACTAGGTTTACATTAAATTATAATCTGCTTCGTAAACGTTTCCCTCGAAATCAGTTCACATTACGCTGTGCCACATCTTCGAAATATAATAGTCAGTTTA
>NW_017304207.1:950366-952772 GCF_001594115.1 Trachymyrmex septentrionalis | reverse complement strand
AATTCTAATTAATTTTTATCATAAATTAGCTGGCTCTTACCATTCCTCCTTAATTAACTGCTAAGTTGTTTAGTCAAATATTTAAATACCGTTGCCTTTAACTATTTTATTTGTACGGTATGAATATAAAAGAATGAATCTAAATACGATCTAAAAAAATATTGTTCTAATCTCTTTTTAATAAAACTATTTCCGAATTGTACAGAATTATGCCTGTTATATCTTAAATATCTAAAATATCCCACAACACAAATGAATTCTATCGAGAGAACTGCTTATGATAGATATTTTGTTTTTTCTTCCGGCCCCTCATTAATTTAGTTTGCTTACAACTTGGATTTGGTATTTTGAGCGCTCCAATTTAACAAATTCGGCCGGCAACCGAAATCTTTTGTAATCTTTTCGAATAACCGTGAGATCATACGAAGAACCCCGGCGACGCGCATGCAGATCCTTTTGCATGCGTCTCCGCTCGGACTAATTAGACAAGCATTTACTACTCATGCGTAATAATGCTAATCCTACTTTTCGGTGTCAATACATAGCCAGCAGT
Source organism: Trachymyrmex septentrionalis (assembly GCF_001594115.1). Lineage (NCBI taxonomy): Eukaryota > Metazoa > Arthropoda > Insecta > Hymenoptera > Formicidae > Trachymyrmex > Trachymyrmex septentrionalis. The sequence goes on along the minus strand of NW_017304207.1, from coordinate 952,219 downwards.
TGTGATAGGATGAATCGGGATACGATCGAAAACGTATGTACGCCGCCGGCGCGGCGCGGCGCGGCGGCACAAGTACGCACGCACGCACGCACGCACGCACGCATGTACACATACACGTACGCACAGAGAGAGGCATCGTCGTACTAATCCAAGCTGAATAGAGAGATTTCAATGTTTTTATGCTGGGGCACAATGGAGTACCCACTTGATGCTTAGCTCTCCACTGCTTTTTATTAAATCTACGGTGCGCCGACGCCTGATGTGGACCAGGAGACTCGGACAGAGTAGGGATAGTCGAGAGGGTGAGGCTTTGCAGAGAGAAATTAAAAATTTATTTACCGTGCCGATCGGGCACATGTCGCGAATCATTACGTCGTGAGGCGCCAAAGAAATCGCCTGCAGGCATAAAGTCATCGATAAAAAACATCCGCATAATTATTGAGATGATGCGGGGAATCGCAACGATTCGTAAATTCGCAAATTAATAACTTTAACAATTGGTGAAAAATATTAATAAAAATAATAATAACAGTGATATAATCAGTGGGCGCAATTTATAATATTTCAGTAAGAAATTTTTTGACCTTATGTTGTTTTGTGCAAACGCGTATATTATTCAGCCTTTTGAATGTTCTCGACCATATGAGCTTTTTCCTAGAACATTGTATTATCTTAGAGCGTTATTCTTGATATCACGTTTATAAACGGATCTTAAATCTTCCATTATATGCGACAATTTCAAAAATATAGTAAAACATCTTTGAAAAAAATCATAATGTATTAATTAAAAAAATCATAATAATAAATATACAATAATACATGGGAGAAATTGTTTCTTCTTGTTTATATCTATTGTGTATAAAGAAAATTTAGAAGTAATATCCCAGTAAGTAAGAAACATTTCAGTAATATTGTAGCAATGTTACAGCGTTGCTACAATGCTGTTGAAATGTTCCAAAGTGTCTCTTGCTTATTGGGATATTATGTTCCTAAGAATTTTGAGAACACAGAACTCGTCATTGTTACGTTGAAATTCGCTGGAGGCCCTCGATGGTCAAAATTTTATATAGCTCTAGTATTTAGTATTTGGCTCAACCATCTCAAATTGCAAAAATTTAGGTAAAGAATCTAAGTTTTAGGCCGAATGTATAAATATGAATCAAGTAAATTAATTTTATTTTTACAACTTGTCTTTAACAATAATTGGAGAAGAATGGAAAATATTTGTGTAATGACTAGACCAATTTGGAACCATTGTCCTCGCAATAGACGCCCGTGCGCCTATGCGTCTATTCGGATTATATGCTTAAGCGTTAAACGTTAAAAGGGATTTGCGATCCGTTCAGTCGACGAAATATACTTTCGTGAGACAGGAGCGGATTATAAGTGGCCGAGGACTTTACGCTGAAAATCTAATAAAATCCTTTAGAAGACTTACGTTAATACGCTGGCCACGAGTGTTCCACGAGATAAAATGCGACGAGACTATGTTTTCAAAAAAAATATTGTGAAATGCGCACGTCATTATTTAAATAATATATGCATATTCATTTTTCAAAAATGAAAAGTATAGATAATCGTATAAAGTATGTTATATTATTAATACTTGATAATGGTCCCTGTTGACTCAAATAAAGATTCGATTCGTGATTTTATAATCTGATTTAATAATTTCAGCAATAAAGCTGTTTACTAACGTTTTCAAATTATTACAGAACTCTGTCGTGCATTTTTATATTATATTAAATTTTATTTCATATAAAATTCCTGATTCGTGTATCTTTTTGCTCTCTTTTTTTCTCTTCCTCTTTCTCTTTTGTAAATATATAATGGTAATAAAATAATAATATAAC
>NW_017304207.1:949420-950266 GCF_001594115.1 Trachymyrmex septentrionalis | reverse complement strand
GGGGGGGGGAGAGAGAGAGGAAAGCTCCCTATTATGAGATAGACGCCTAATATGAGATAGCGGCGTTTCTGCTAAACTAATAAACGCTTATCTATTGATTCCACCATGAATTTATTGCTTTTGGATTGAAAACTATTTAGTAGAAAATTCATTATTAGATCATGCCTGTAGTCATTGTATAAAATAAGATTTGAGAATTTGGATATCTTCAATTTCATTGAGATGAGCCTTTAAACCTTGTTTATTATTTAATAAATAAATATTTGGCAATAAATTCTTTATGTAATGGTAGAGTAAGATTGTATTAATAGAAAAATACGGGATATGTTGAATTTAATTACAGAAGTTAGATTTGATGACCATAAAGTGTGGAAATCGTAATATGAGATACTTAGAATATTTCTAATATGAATTCTTCTATATAATAGTGAAAATTGTAAAAAGTATAAATGTTATATTGTACAATAATAAAAAAGACAACCGGGATAAATCGAGTGTCTATTTCTACGATGCTTGATTCCAACTACCTGAAGACGAGTTCTGGATATAATCTATTGTATGCTCATTTTTCGCGTACACTGGCTGTGTTTGTTTATATTTTAGAAACATTAAATAAAGTTTTTTAATTGCAATACTGATATACTTTGCGTTTTACTATCGATTTCTCGGGGTATCTCATATTAGGAGCACAATTTTTTGACTTTGCGATTTGCTCACTTTTTACATTTCCTTAATTTAAAAAAAAATGGAATTTGAATTAAATTTTATATAACGTTATCTTAAAGCTTATTAAATTCCCTTTAAAATAACCTATTATTTTTTTAAATTCTGCCTATAGACTTGTAA
>NW_017304207.1:947203-949320 GCF_001594115.1 Trachymyrmex septentrionalis | reverse complement strand
TATCTTAAAGCTTATTAAATTCCCTTTAAAATGACCTATTATTTTTTTAAATTCTGCCTATAGACTTGTAGCATTTATCCAAAATAAACTCAGTATCTCATAATAGAGGCTTTTCCTCTATATATGTATGTGATAATTGTAAAATGATTTATTTTTAGAATTGATCATGAATTATAATAGATATACAACAATATATAACAATTTAATAGATATAAAACGATTCGTCTGAGAATATACAAACATTGCAAGCATACATAAATTCCGTTTCTGATAATTTATACATTTATTATAATATCCAGAATATTGTTCATATGATTATTTTGTGCTTGCACGTTACGTGTAGCATTTCTGTATTTGTACACTGCACAGAGACAATATACGTCCAGTATATGTTTGCGTGCCTAACATCGTGCTGTAAATTCGCGTTACAGCAGTTATCACTGATCGCATATAAATAAAAAATTAAGTAAATCCTCCAGTAAAATATATCCTTCATAAAGGATGAAAAATCCAAGATAAAAATATTATCAAGCCGACTATTTTAGATTGTAACATTGAAAATAACGCGCGCGCGCGTTCAATCATTACAATTATTAGATACGATCTGAAAATCAGGATGCGTTCGCATGATCTCTTTATTTTGTATTTTGTCATTTTTTCAAAAACAACTTTTTATTAATAAAAAAAATGTTAAAAAAGACATTATTTATTATAATTGTTTACTCTCAATACCTTCCTGAATCATAATTTTATTTAATTTAAAAAATTAGAAAAAGAAAGAAGTTAAGAAAAGAGCAATAAAAAAAAAGATCCAAAAAAGCAAGCAATAGAAAGAATCATAAATAAAAGTATCATATAAAAATGAACACAAATTTTATTTTCAAACATACCTAATAGTAATGAGACAGTTTCGTCTAACTGAGTTTTCTTTAACCAAACCAAAATAAATAAATCATAAAGTATAAAATTAAGTCATAAAGTCATTACGTTTTAAAATAAAACATGTTTACTTTCATTTGACACTTTTTTATTGCTTAGCCTTGTATCCTTCTTTTAATATTGCTTTGCAAAAATAAACTTTGTATCTATGTATGTTCATAAAAAAATTTAGTTTTGAAATTAAATATTTAAGTTAATTGCAGGTGTTATTAAGTTATTAAAATAATTATATAATTCTAATTATTTCTCTGAAGCTTAAAAGCCAGAAATAGCCACATTTACAACAGTTTATAAAGTAAGTTATTGATCGTAATATTCTTCTATTAAGACAATATTATTATATAAAAAAAAAACGACTCAAGTGATAAAAGGCGAAAGCGTGTTCGTGCATTTAATAAAAACGTGGGTACAACGATCGCCGTTTGTTTTGTTTGCCCATAAGCCACGGTTGTAGCTCAACCTGTACACGTAACAATGTAGTTCTTTAAACTTGATAACACGATTCATCACGCCATGACGATTCCGCAAAAGTGAACGCATCGAAACAATCCGCTCTTCGTGCGCCTCTCCGCAATCTAATCACGCGCATGCAATTTACTACTCGCGTGTCGCAACAGCATGTAGTAAATTCACGTTACACCGATCGTCGCCACAGATTCTATAACCCGCGACGACCTAATTACGTTACGTTGCCTTTAATCGCACAATCCTAAGGTTAGCAGTGTATTCTATGAGATTCATATCTTCCCTTATCGTGCCGAAGTTTACAATTCTTTCAATCTGCAGTTAAATTTCTTAACTCTCTCTCTCTCTCTCTCTCTCCCCCCCCTCTCACCCCCTCTTTCTCTCGATTAAAGTAAATTTCCGTATTTTTCTTTCACTTATTATTTGCACACACTTGTACATTCCCTTTTATGGACAATAAAATTCTGGAAAAATAACGACAAAAATATTAGAATTCTCTGTAATTTTTTTTTCAAGGAAAATAAAAATAGATAATTAACACTAAAGGCTCAAGATTGCTATTAAAGATGACCTTATTTTAATATTTGTATATGTAAGAGTCTTTACAGATACATATTTTAATAGGGCTTTATGTAGTCTTTTTTCGAAAATATATATTAACAGAAATTAATTACAAAATATAAATAATAATACTGAAATAAATTATATTTATT
>NW_017304207.1:942419-947103 GCF_001594115.1 Trachymyrmex septentrionalis | reverse complement strand
TTTATATAAACTATAAATATTTATTTTTATACTAATAATTTATACTAAATTTATAATTAATTTTTGTTAATACTTTTGAAAAAAGAATAAATAAATCTATATTAAAATATACCTATAAAGAATCTATCTACTTACATATATTATACATATATCAAAATGAGGTCATCTTTAATAACTGAACGAGTTAATTGTCATTTGAATAATTACTGCATAGTGCACTCTTATCAAATAAGAAGCCTATTTTTTATGGCTGAATTAGTATACACTTGTTGTATTTAAAATGAAATAAATAAGTATACTTATGTTTAAAATTTGACGAAAGCGAGATAAAAAAGTTTTTAATATAGTCCAGGTGCAGTGATAAAAAGCAAATATAATAATCGCATTTTACCAGAATGTGTCACCTTAAGATAGATATATAAGTTAAATGAATGAGCAACGAAATGTGAAAATTTTATTAAAAGCTCTCGTAGTAATATAACCCCTTTCTCATAAACAAATCGAAAGTTAATAAGTATTCTGTTTGCATCTTATATGGTGTAAATATCTTCCGAACTTTAAATGAAAGTTTGCATTCTCTATGTTAACTCGTCATTTATTCGATCAGTGTTTGCTCACCTCTAGATAACCTACTTTGTTATAGTGAAAAAAATAGCGTGTCCGCTCTTTTTCACGTGTGGTATCGAGGTAATAAAATCTGTAACGGACTTCCTTGTTAACGAGTCAAGTATTCCGAAAGCGAGTGAAGTTTATCGATCTTACGGTCATTACGATCGTACATGTTCGTTACGTGAACGAAGACGTGATTGTTTTATCATAGTAAACGTGTTGTAAATATAAATCTAAATATATAATTAATTAACAAATAATTAAAAAGAAAAATACTTATATATATAATTAAAATCTGTACAACAATAGAAACAATAGAGAAATAAAAAATTAAATAAACAAAATACTTAAAGATGTCATGTAACGAATTAAATGTGTTTTTCGATTTTCTATGTAAATAATATTTTATATAATGTGAAATGATAAACAATTGGTTCGAGAAAGGCTAGAATAATTTATCGATAATAAATGTTTACGATTAAAATCATAATCAATTATTGCAGTAATTCTTAGAAACGATTTTTTTATAATCAAACTTTGTGAGAACAAAGTTAGATGATGAATGTCTCTGATTGAAATCATCATGGATTATATAGTAATAATGCTTACAAAGCATTATTACTATATAATAGCATTATTGCTATATAAAATGTATACAATCTGACTTTTACAATAAAACTTTGTCAATGAAAAAATTAAAGTTATGCTATTACATTCTAGATATTCACGTTTAATCTTACTCCAATAATTTTTGTTTGTTTCTTAACATTTTATTATAATTACATACAATGTAAGTAAGTAGTAACAGAATATTATATATATAGAATTTCAATATTTTGATTTAATGGAAATGAAACATGTATATTTATCTGCTTGTTCTAATAAAAAAAACGTTCCATAATTAAAAAATTTATTTTAGTCAATGTAGAGCATACAGAATTCTATGAATGGCTCAAATTCACTCATATAAATAACTTGCGCGTATTTCTTTGATAGAAAAAAGAAAAATACTTTACCGTACCTCCATCTTTGTCATGACCCAATATTTGGTCGATGCTGTACACATTTTTCTTCTGATTATAAGTCTGAGCCATATCTGAAGTAAATGTCGTTCTTCTTTGGAAATCACTGGCGTAAGCTCCCGCGATTTGCAAATAAATCGCACTACTAAATGACAGTCCTTGACCCACGAAAAAATCACTGGCAAATCATAGATTCTTCCGGATAACACGCGCGCAAATTGAATCTGCCGCCGAGTCGCGTGTGCCTCCGTCGAATGCGTTTCAGGCGGAAGAGCATACACGAAAGGAAACGAGCGTACGAAAGAAAGAAAGATAGGGAACGAGAAGAGACAGGAGGATGCCGAACGTCTCCACCTTCACGACTCAAAATGCGTCAATCGACGGCGCACCACGCACTGGCTCGTCGGACATGAAAGCAGCCCTTAATATCGCGTACATCAGCCCCACCTTGCAACCCCTAACACCGCCATATTAGCCCCTCGGCCAATGGGAACGCGTGCTTTTCACCCAAAGCCACCCCGTAATCGGAGGCTGAATGAAGCCTGGGCGGGGAATATTTTGCCCTTTCCGCGTAAATCCCCGGATTTTTTCTGGTTCCCCTACCCGTCTCACCCTCCCTCCCTGTCCGTCCGCCCTCTTGCCGTCTCTTCTCACTCTTCCAACCCTTTCCTCTCCTTCTACGTTCGATCCATCGGCCAATGTTCATCTTCTTCATTCCTTCTGTCTTCTTCCTTTGCCCCATGTGCGTTCTCCACATCACTTTCTTTCCTCGTTCTTTCCATTCTTCCTATCATTTTTTACATGATTTTTTTTTCATCCCTTTTCCTTTTTCAAAGACGTCCAATTTTGTCAATTACGGATAATTCAATGATAATGTGTCGAGTCGTATAATTTTATTTTCAATTAAGAATCTTATATTTCGATTTTATTTATGCGGCTATGTAAAATTGTTATAAATATAAAAAAAGTAAAATTTTATATATAGCACTTTACTTTTTTAAAAACAGAAAGTAAGTAATGAGCAATGTAATCAAAGTGATGAAGAGAAACGATAACTTTGAGTTTCAAAATTGATATTGTTTTACACATTGGTTTAACAATGCAGCCTAATAATCTTTCTCTTTAAATTTCCTCGTTTTAATTTTCATTTTTTTAAATTTTATCTATATTACAATTTATTAATTGGTTGAGGAAGATTCAGTTGAAACGTTCCTACATTTTATATTTGTTGAAAAGCTAGTTGTAATTCTTTTTTTTTCTTTGATTTTAATATTTTTACGGATTAGTTTTTATTTGTTGGTCTAATTATTTGCTTGTTTCTGTACCTCATTTTTATCATCAGAAAAATAAAATTACATTCATTTGAAAAATAACTCTATTCTTAAACAACTCATGAATCTGAACAGTTTATTAGTAATAAATTTATAAGAGCATATTAGAAAGCAATAACTACGTTACATACTGACAAACAGATAAATATTACATAATGGTATAAATATAATAAATTTTACTACCAAGTCTTTAATTATTAAAAAAGAAATTCGTATCTTTTACAGATTATTTCTACGTTGCTCAAGACAATAGCTATTCTTGGGAAAGTTGTCGAAAAGATCCTCTAAGAAGTCCTTCAAGTATTCTTCTGAACTACTACCTGTTTTTACTTTTTTTCGTCTGACTCGTTTTTGATTGTGCATCATGATACAGCTCTAAGCTCTTTCAGGTATTTTTATTACTTTTAGTGTAAAACACACACACACACACACGCACACACATACACACACACACGCACACACACGCACACACATGCACAACCTCAAGTATAAAATTTATGAAATATTTTTAAACACATATTACACTCTTCTAGATTTTATCTTACATTATAAGTTGTTTTTAAGATAAAAAATGGATAACGCATCATTAGTGATAAAAATACCTGGAAACATTTCGAATTATCGCGCATGCAAAATAGATAAGCATATAAAGTCCAGACTATCGACTATGTACACCGATCCAACTGTCAACTCTAAACTCTGTCGACTTATAATGGACTTATAATAACAATGAAGTTGATTCATTATGATTGGTTTATTATATATCAACGATCAAAATTGGTAATTGGATCGGTCTGCAAAATCAGTAATTTAATATGGACTTAACACACACACAGACACGGTTCCAAGAAATATTTTGTAAGGTTTTTCTCAGATCAGAGGGAAAGATATATAACGATGGCAAAAAAAATATATATAAAGATAATAACTATGTTGTATAAAATTAATATACATAATTACATAAATTATTTTATAATTATTGGAACTATAAAGTAGTTTAACTATGTACGATAGATAAATAAATAAATAATCTTAATTTTACTCTCATCAATTAAAATGTTTTTTAATTATTTTTATTAGGATGAAGAGAGGTTTAAGGGAGACCTTTAATTCTTTTTCTTTTAATTTTTTTATAAAAGATATCTAAAACTTAATATAGCACTTAAAATACCACTCTAGTACCGGGTGTTTCCTATTTTCTGTTATTATTTCTCAGATGCTCTTAAATACATTTAAATGCACGATTTAAACTCAGCAATAACTTTAAAAAATTGAAAATAAATTAATCAATACATCAACTCTTGATGTACAAATAAACAATATACATATAATAAAAAGTGCATATAAGAGTCAATTATAAAGATTGCATAAATAACAGTTAAAAAATTAAGATATAAAATTCGACTATAATTAAATTAAGTGAGAACAATAATCGTAATATAACATATTTCGGTGGTTAATTTAAACCATCTTCAAGTGTCATAGTAAGAGAGCATAAATATTATACATCAAGAAACAAGTAGTAATAGAAACGTAGAAAAATGCGTAGAAAATTGCGTTGTGCGATGCCCGATGAGTGCTTTACCGAGTATACGAAATTGCTCGCAAACAATTAGAAGATCGATTGTTGATGAATTCGATAATCTGATAAGAATGATGAATATGATTAATTTGTAATATAATACAGAGTACAAGCAGAATTATCACTTCAATAAAAAAAAT
>NW_017304207.1:922204-942319 GCF_001594115.1 Trachymyrmex septentrionalis | reverse complement strand
AGATAATCTGATAAGAATGATGAATATGATTAATTTGTAATATACATTAATTTGTATTACAACAACTTGTAATACAGAGTACAAGCAGAATTATCACTTCAATAAAAAAAACTCACCGAGCAGATTAATGCTTGACAGATTAATAACTCACTTCGGTTGTGTTTCACATGATATAAAACCAGATGTTTAACAATTAAATAAAATAGTCAGTGTGTATATGTATATGTATAAGAATATGAGAAGCCACTGGTGTCGTCAAAGTTAAAAATTGAATCGGAAACGATAGTAAAAAAGCAATTAATAATCAAATGATAAGAGTAAAGATGCATAAATGTCTCGACTTTCAAAAACTTTCAATACCCGGCCCAAAGCAAAAATACGTTCTCCTCAACCAAGCCATCCATAGAGACTAACAATCAAGATGGTAAAGATTAAATTACTTATTTACTCATTGACGTTAATTTATTCATTAATTTATTATTTTAAATCTATATATAACACTTGTACAATTGTCACCTGTATTCTTTAAATTCTCTGGAGTAAAATCTCATTCTAAAGAGTCAAAATTAAGTCAATTTTGAAAAAGAGTGGCTTAATTTTTTATTTTTTTGAGAATAAAATTTTACTCTTTAGAGTAAAATTTACTCTAAAACTTTTAAAGAATTTACAGTTGTTAAAAGACTAAAAAAGCTTTTATAAGTCTATGTTTTTCTCTGAGTGTAAATCTACGAAAAATAAGCATAGACGGAGACTTCTTTATAGAGGATATGGAGCTTTCCACACTCCTGCGAGTGTTGAATTTCACATCCAGAATTCGGGATATTTAAAAAAAAAATAGTTAGTTTCAGACAAATTTTAAAAAATTTTGAATGATTTGACAAAAAACAATACTCGGCTAAGGTGTATATATAAAAATATACTTTACACATACAACAAAAGAGATAAAATATTTATATTATTTTAAAATCACTTCTCTCTCCATTTGGATGAGGCACTCCACATTCAGAAAAGTCAAAAGTCTCCGTTCCTAAAAATAAGATTGTCCAGCATTTCATTAGTTCACTAATTCTGACCGGAACATTTTGAATAAAAGCTATCCTAAATCAATAATAATCTAAAACCATAATATTTCATTGTGACAATGAGAATTTGCTTTTTCTAAACCAATTAGATATTACTATCTAATATTACATAAGAAATTTAAAAAAGAAGAAATTAAATTCCATATATTACCATAAATTACGAATTGTAATTTTTTTAATTTTATATTGCAAATTTTTTCGTGCCATGTATTTCATGTCAACAACGTTCAAGAAATAATCTAATATTCTGCGGAAAAAATATTGAAAATTATTTGAAGAACATAATACTAATTTCTTCTTTAAAGATTTATCAATACAGTTTGTCTTGTAGCGAATCTATGCGACTTGGTAGTTCGATAAAACGAGGTATCGGATCTCTGCATTGATTTGGTCGTACAGAATGTTTGCCGCCATCTGTATAAAGGCGTGGGTGTTCGATCTCGTCTCTGCTTGCCTCATAGGCGGCTTTATCATGCAAATATGGTATCGATACTCGGTTGTTGTGACGATAAAAAATAGATTTCTCAAAGTGCTACTCCGATATGACTAATAAAGCCTTCAAATAAAATCACGGGAGTACATGATATTTATATCAAGTTATCATAATATGCATGTATAAATATATAAAATACAATTTATTTTATATACTGTATGATTCTGTATGAATTCAACTATATATTTCTTAAGGCATTTATGCTTTCAATCATTATAAATCATTCTAAAGAATCATTATCAATCATTATAAAGAAACATTTTTAATTTATCACAATAAACTATTTTCATTAAAATAAATAAATACATTGACCAAAAACCAAACTTAAAACATAACAATATACAATAGTTTATTATTTGAAAATGCAAGGTTTTTTTTGGAAATATAGAATAATATTGACAAACTAAATAACAGAATATCTGTGGAAATCTATAGAAATATCGTACAAAAAAAACAATTCTATTAATCCCTTGCAATCGTTGTCGGCAATCTGCAATTAATAGTTTTGAAAAATTCAAAGAATTAATTTAAAAAATTCCAGTTTTTGATACTCCATTGTTAAGATTATTCACATGACTTCGTTAGTTTAATGTAGAAATGTGTATTAACAGAACTCCCAAAATTAGATTTTCTCAGGTAGAACTGGCCTGAACAATTTTTCTAGGATCTTAAAATTTTTGGCTTGCATATTCCTAAAGATTTTGCATTCATATACATGTTATTAGTTTTGCAAGTTAGAAGGAAGTTAATAATTTAAGAATCAATAAATATATTTATCATCATAGCTCTGCTTTTGATTTGAGATTTATTTTTCTGAAATATGTACTACTGTATTGCAAATCGTTAAGATACAACTGCAAGATAATAATTGCGAGATAATAATTTCTTTTCAAATAGTTTTACTTTCTAGATTTTTGGATTTCAAAGAAATTTATTCACTCCAATGTCTACTAAATAAATTAAATGCACATACATTTATTCATATCGCACGAATACGACTCACGACTGTTTTTTCAGCAATTTGCAGTAACGAACACGTTGAAAAATCATACTTATAGAATCATAAAGATTTACGTAATTACAGCATGGGAATGCATTATACAGATTTTTAATGCACTCATCGTAAGCTTATCTCTTTTTGAAAAACCTTAATCCTTATAACGCACGATTTCTCTGCAACTCCTATCGGAAATAAAGACACGGAGTCATTTTCCGCGAATTAAGTGAGCAAAAATTAAATGACCTCATACGTTTGCATATCTAGACTGATTACGACACCGTTCGGTTCCTCGTTTGCGCGGATTCATGCCGAGATATATAAAACGTTGCGGTATACATTTGCGCGCGTGAAACAGTTTCCCTCTATCTTTCTCTTTACTCCGTTTATCCTACAAAAGTCAGCAATTCTTGGGGCTCGGTTTATCCGACGAGCAGCGTGCCAGTCGACAAAGCCCGGTTGCGCCTCGGGGGCCAATAACGCGACGCCCCTGATATACAACCACGAAAGAGCGGCGCAAACCCCTTCGCCATCCCTTGTCGTCGTCGCGTGGCGACCTTCCTGTGTCTGCTAAATCGCGTTGTTGTCATCTCCGAAAGTGATCCACTTCCTTGACAATAAAAAAAAGAAACAATGTCCTTCTGCTGAAAATATCGCAAAAAACCTTTTCGTTAAAAGACAAGAAAAAATATACATAGTGATTTCCAGTTACGTTCGTATAATCTTCTATAGAAGTTTTTAAGACGTTTCGATAATAATGTGTAAAATAATTTAATATTGACTGGTCTAATTAACAATCATAGATTAGATAATTAAAATTTCAAATTTAATCATTAATTTTATACGACAAAAGCTTAATAAAGAAAGAATTTATTGTTTTGTAACGTAAACAATAATACTAGTAATGTAATATGATTCTTATCGATATATTTTAACTCAAGCGATCAAATTCTTATTTTTAATTTAGTTTAATTTCAAAAATATTTTCCATGCAAATTTGTTAGGCACATTTTATAGAGTAATACAATGTAATATAAATATTATATAATATTATTTAATATAAGTATACATATTATATTATGTTATGTTATTTTATGTTATGTTATGCTATGTTATGTATGTTATGTTATATCATGTTGTATAATAGAATTATAAGTAGATAATTAGTCTCTTTCCGTTTTTACACGTGCTTACAATTTTTTAAGCTCTTTCTTCCCTTTGACCATCGAAATCTGAACTATATGCATTACTTATCCGCGTGGTCTCTTCGCTTCGTTTATCTCATAAAATTGAGTGATTCTTCGTTTCATCCGGCGACAACAATACGCGGCATGGCCTCGGGGGCCAATAACGACTTCCTTGATACCCTGTGCTCCCTTAGAGAATCAGCGTTTAGTTTCATTCCCTTTTATGTTGTTAAAAGAAAGCTTGCGTCAATTTGGGGCATTATCTCATCGCGTTACACTGTTGAAGATTAATTTTACCATTTGACTATACATATGTCTACTAATAAATGGATCTTATAATTTCAGAAGCGTACATAAGAACAATTAATAAAACGATACAAAAAAATAGTCATGTCAAAATATAACTTTTTGCTATAATACATTCATCTAAACTATAATATAATATTTGTAACTTAAATAACAGTTTTACCCTCGTGTGCTGCCAAACTGTTTTTATTTGACTATTACTATAAAGCTTTAAGCTATAGATCGGGAAAAAAGGCAATAATACAAGATTTTATAACATATATTGTATAAAAGAAGATCAACACTGATACCAATATATCATTTTGTTTTTGAACAAGATTTTTTAAACAAAAACTAAAAATAAAATTTTAGAAACATAAATACAAACTAGAAAGTGTCTTCTATTAAATAATATAACAGTTTTTGCAATACTGTTTGCAATTTTGCAATAATTAATTTTTTTTGTAAAATAAGAACAAAAATAAGCGTCTGACAAAATGGACCCCAAAAGTCAAAATCTATAAAAAAAAAAAGCTTATAGTTTGTCTTACAGATAGGTATATCAGTTTACACTGCAATCCGACTTTATATTGAAAATTGTATTATGAAAAAAATAAGAAAGAAAAAAGTATAAATAAAATTGATTTAGGAAATTTATCAACTTATAAAACAATGTAATATTATCAATAATATAGCTCTTATGAAAAAAAACTCAAAATGTGTTTGTAATCAAATTGAGTGTTAACATCAAATTTTGAAAGTTTACATACAAATTTGGATATATATATTTAAATTGTGAGTGTTTACACTACAAATTAAGTTATGTTTAGACTGGTTTATATTCAACCATTAAACATGTACATTCAAAGATCGAGCGTTAATAATTAAAATTGAGTGTATATATCACAAGATTGAGAATGTACATTCAATAACTAAGTGTTCACACTTAAGTTTGAGTGTACTCACTATAAACATTTAAAAGTTTATTCTCAACACTTATATATACTCATTAGATGAATGTAAACATTAAACAAGAAATATTTTAACTAAACTTTTTTTGAAAATATCTATTGACCATCTATGTATCAATTAACAGTTAAGAATTCATGGATCATCGAAGTAGCAATTCCCGTATGATTGCAGAGGATCAGTACCATTGGATGGTGAGGTACAAGATTGAATGGGTGACCGCGTAGAAAAATAAGGAAATTAATTTCCTTGAATGAGGGGGTAAAGCGGTTTTTTTCAATCATAATTTTCGTGTATATTCCAGAATATGATACAGATCAATAATACGTATTTTATAGCAAAGAAATTGAATTAAGTAATTGTATAGAATAAAAATAACGTTCATAATTTTAAGAGTAACATTCAAGTTAACTTTCAAGTTGAGAATAACGTTCAAGTTCAGAATCTGAAATAACTCTAAATTAAATGTAAACATTCAAACGTTGAATTTTTTTTTCATAAACGTAGCTATTACTGTTTAACCATCGAATGAGTATGTACGGGACGTCTGAGCATAAGCATAGTTTTTCGTAAATACTTCATACTTTTAAATTAATAACAGAGATCTTTTTAATATCTTTCTATTATTGATTGCTTGATAAATTGAAATGACAAAGGCTTATTGATGTTGGAGCATTACAGTGACAGAGTGTTAAACTAATGAGGGTGCTATAAACACCCTACCTCTCATTTGTGTTTTCTTTTTATATTTTACTTTCTTCTGAGTTTTTGTATAGTCAAAGTTTTTTCTCTGATAGAGTTGTTAGATCGCAGACGGAATAACTTATAGCTATATAACAATAACGTTTGACAGTTAGGATTGGCGAAAATACGTTGATAAGTGTTGCCAACATATGCTAAGCAACGCCGCTGCCAAATCGCAAATGCTGTCAACATATGTCAGTATATTTCTTCCAATCCTCAACACACACTGTTGGTAGATTGTTCCGTTTGTGATCTGGCAGCAACGCTGCTTATCATATATTGACAACGCTTATCAACGTATACGAAAATCCATTACTAAAAACATTATTTTCAAAAAAAAAAAAATAAAATGTAACACAAAAATGTTAAAGATCCTGTTTATATTATTATTACATTTGTCTATCATAATAAGATGTGACTATTGTAAATTTAATTATTAAACGTAAATAATCTAATTATTATTTCAGTTTTGTTGATATATTTTAATTTTATACAATAAAATTTAATTTCATATTTTTATAATTGAAACATTGACTGTTTTATATATTTTTGTCATAAGAATATTTATTTCTTCAATTTCTTGTTAAAGAAATACTAATTGGAAATAATTTTATATCTTTTTTTTATTTCGCTACTTATCCTATTTTCAATATTTTTATATATTGTAATTACAACTTTGTACGATTTATGTTTTAAGATACTATTCAATATCAAAATATTTGTATTTATAATCTTTTTTTTGTCTGAGTTTTTTAATAATAAATAGTGTCAAGAAATAAAACGTAAAAATTCATAATTAAAAATGCCGTTCTGAAAAAAAAGAATTTAAAAGTATAGTTCAGAAGTGTTAAAATGTATTATTTTTTTATTAGATTTCTCATTAGAGTATAACATTAATGTAGATTTAACTAAAATATAATAATTTAATAAAAAATATAATTATAAAAATAAAAACTTTTTGAGGTATCTCAGCACCCTATCTGCTTACTTATGCTTCAAAAATTTTATACTCAAAGATTAAATTACAAAATTTGCAAAAAAAATTATAAGAATTATATTTTCGCATTTGTAGAAATCGTTTTATGTAAAAACTAGCTACAAATATATGAATTATAAATTTTTACTTCTTTAATTATCTAAACAAATCATGTTTTTACCAATATTAATAAAGTGCAATAAGTACACTCACAATTAATTATCATTTTTAAATATATAACATTTGTTTTAACAAAATTGATACAAAATTGGTGTATAGAGAGAATTGATTATTAAAACCTCAAAATTTGCTGAAATGATATATTTTATGTGTCACCGTGTATATATACTTACAATTAGATATATTTATAGAAACAACGCGCAAATTATATCCATTGTAAATTTATTTCTACGCCACTTTATATTCCACTATAAATTTAAATAAAAATTTTTTCGTTCTCTAAATATTACGAGACAAGTGGACACGGGACATAACCGAGACAGCAAAATCATCTCGTGGCACGTGTTTCGATAGCGACGCGACGAGCGCAACAAATGCACGAAGCGATCTAACTCTTAACACTCGTCGTTTCACGTCAGTTATGGACGTCGGTAATTCCCGTTGGAGTGGCGTTTGATCTTCGCGCCGGTTCGCCGAGTCTATTGTGAATTGTATCTGCTTCCTTTGCGCCTCGATTCCGCTTCACTCGTCGTTTTCCGCGCCGCGAGCAGCGAGCCACCTCTCTTTTGCAGATTTAATGCCGCCTATTGTAGGGCCTCGGTGATACCTTGCATACCTTCCTCGTCTCTTTCCTGCCTCACGCTCTTCTCCTTCGAACGTCACCGTTTCGTGGAGCACCCGTTTATTCGTCCTCCGCGGATCCATGATGTAACAATTACGCCCACGAGTTATCATCTCTGAGCGTCAAAAGAACACCTTCCCAGTCGCTCACGCCTACACGGATAAGTAAATAAAAGCTCAGTGAAATTTTTCTATGTATATAACAACTTAGATATAAAAATAATTATTAATAAGGTGCACGAGAATAGAATACGATTCGATATGAAAGGACATGTGAGGAGCTTTAATAATAAAATGATATTTGATAAATGATATTTGATGAAAAGCCGATATTTTATTGAACTAAGATCAAGGGAATATCATTCGTTATCGTTAATTATTCAAAAGTCTTTAATTAATTACTTTTCTGTCATCCATTTAGATCAATGCATAATTTACTTTTAAGAAAATTATTATCTATAATAGTATAAAAATTATTGTATTATCTATAACAAAATAGAAGTAGATACTAAATAGGATTGAAAATGCGAAGAATTAAATAAAAAGAAACAAATATAAAGAGACGGTAATAATGACACATTGAGTCCGTCTGAAAAATAGAAAATGTAGATTCGCACGCGGAACGGTGAGTTCGAAGGAAACACGCGGACAGATATATACAGGGATCGACAAAGAGGAGAGATTGGATGCAACGAACGGCGACTACGCCGCTGCTAAATAAA
This sequence comes from Trachymyrmex septentrionalis, assembly GCF_001594115.1. Lineage (NCBI taxonomy): Eukaryota > Metazoa > Arthropoda > Insecta > Hymenoptera > Formicidae > Trachymyrmex > Trachymyrmex septentrionalis. The sequence continues at coordinate 934,063 of NW_017304207.1, read as the reverse complement.
CTGAAGCCTTCTCTCTATACAGCAGTCCGGGGAGGAAGAGGAGGGAGGGAGAGAGGGAGGGGGGAGGAAGAGAAGAGAAGGAGGGTAGTTGGAAAAGGGGTCGCAGGAGGGGGTTACTGCACACCCCGGCGTGACTGCGGGGATTTTATTAACTTCTGCACAACGGCGGCGCGCCGCACGTCTCTCGCTCGAAGCAGAGAGAAAACGGAGCAGACCTCGACCCCGACACAAACAGCCAAATAAAGAGATAGTAATTATTGTGTTTGTGCCCGGTTTATTTCTTCGCTGCTGGTTCGTCCCTCGAAACGATCCCTCACCTCACCCCATTCTTTCCTACCTCTCTCTCCTCACCTTTATCAGACCACTGTACCATCACCTCTCGAAACGTCGGAGTAATTCTTCCATCTTTCATCCGTTTAACTTCAGACGGGATTCGTCTCGACCGAATCCGAAGCTCGGCATTCATCAAGATTAAAAATTCGATGTCGAAATCGAAGAGGTTTATCGAAAACGAAAAATGATGTCATATTGAATCCCGTTTGAGAGAAGCTGAACCGTAAATAAATTCAACTTGAAATTTCTGTGACTAAGAGAAACTTGCGTTTACGAAAATTACGTACCGAATCGTCAACCGTGCTAGATTAGAAGTATCGGACACCGGCGGAACATTCGGAAGTCCGATTGGAACCGTCGGCTTTGATCCGTTGCGTTGTGCGGATCCAGCATCTCGCACGTGGCTGAACGCTCCCCATCCCCGAAACCGCCCGCGCCGTCATCCTCGTTCGCCTCTCTTCGTAGCCACTGCTCTCTTCGTCGTCTTCCCCTTCGTCACATTCACGGGGAATTTCAAATGATCGCGAAATAACTGCTCACTTATATCAATTCACCGACTGCTCTTTATAAAGACGCATTCACGCGTGCTATCCGCGATCCTACCCCTACACATCAAGGACTTGCTCTTCTCACCCTCCCGTATACAGTGGCGGATTATCTAACAAGCACGTACGGAGTCCGCCTGAGATTTCGCAAGGGCTTAAAATTAACGAAATAACAATTTCGACCCTTAGTTTCTGGAGCTATATTAATTGTTGGAAAATAATAATATTCAGCAAATTTCCTTCTACACTAAATTTCCTGCAATTTCTTCAATGGAAGTGCCAAAAATTAAATTGCACCTTGGGCCTCTAAATCCCTTAATCCGTGACTGCCTACACACCGTCACTTTTTTCTGTTCTTTTGGTGGACGATGAAGAGTGTAGACGATCCTTCTCTCTTCTTTCAGCGCGTAATCCCCGAAATGATCAAGCCCTCTCGACAACCATCATCCACTCCGATGCTTCTCCCTTCCTTTCTATTCTCATTCGATCTCCTTTCAGCCGCGAGGAGTAACAACGAATCATCCTAGTCAATTATCTCGAACGCAACGGTGTTCCCCCATTGTCGCGCACTAATTGCCCTTTGGAACATGCAAAATTGCCTCGATGAGCTCTATTAAATTACGATTATAACGCGACGGACGATTTACATCGATCGCATAATTCGATGTTCGTAAATTCACAAGTGAAACAATAGCAATTGATGTACAAAGTAGCATTGAAAATTACGAAGCTGTGAAATTTTTAACCTTTAGGAAGCAAAGGTCTATTTTTATTTAAATTTTACAGCTTTTCCTTAAGTAATATTTGTCATAATTCATCATTTCATTATATTCTTTTTCTCAAAATATGATACCGTTTCACCACCATTGTAATTGTTTTTCTATCTGTTTAAGTAAATGAAAATGGCACTTTAAAAATTGCTTAAAAAAATGTATTGCGTTAATAAAGATTCTTTTCATACGAAAGTACGCCTCTCATATTTAAAAAAAAATAAAATATATTTTTTTTATAGAAATGTCAGAAATTGTATCAATATTAGATTAATATAATAGTGATATAAAATTGCATTAAAATCTTAGTCTTAAAAGTATTACATTCTTTAATAGTACTATCAGAATCTCCTGTTACTCTACGACAGAGCGAGGCGTTCTATAAAATTGCTCAATATCTTTTTTAACTTAATCGAACAGGATAGAAGCAAAATCCGCAGACACCGATTACGTATTTAAGGGCTGGCCAATAGAGAAAGCAGAAGGCAGAGGATCGGCCTCTCGAAGAGAGGAGACGATCGTTCTCGAAGGGATTTCTCCGGTATATAACGCCGCGTGCGATTCAGGAGACAATGGCCAGAAGAACGGGGAGGAAATATAATTGAGCGATTTGAGATGCCGCCTTAGGAGAGGGTAAAGATAGGCGGGGACAGGAAAAGAGACAGATCCGGCCCGATAAAGTATAATTATTTTCCGATAGAGTGGAAATTATTCGGGAACGAGCCATCAAGCTATTGACGATATTCATACTTTTATTAAATGACTCTCTGATCGTTCTTCCCTTTTTTCTCTCTCTCTCTCTCTCTCTCTCTCTCTCTCTCTCTCTCTCTCTCTCGCCATTCGCCCAGCCTCCTCAAATATCTTTCCGACACTTACCTCGAGATACGATATTACACACGGTACAAAGAACTTTAGATCGGATATACCATTTCGATAAGCGGATAATTAGCAGATACTTGAAATTCGCGTATTTATAAAAGTTTTATATAAAATATATAAACTATATATATATATATAATATATATATATAAACTATATATAATATATATTTAAATTATACTTATTATTTTATCGCACTATTTATAACTTCTATATATAGCTTTTTCCATAGTTTTTGTATGCATAACTAGTTTTATTAAGCATCTTGTATCAACAATTGATGCATAAAATTTCCGATCTAGAAGAGGTCTTTTCTTTGTAACTAAACTAGTAGACATTAGAAATGCTCTAATCAAAGTCTGGCCACCTGAAGTGGCCGCCATTTTTCATCAAAATTATGCGAGAGAAAAATCGTGCTATTTCACTTTATCTCAGTGGCGCTGTAAGTTGCAGCTCTATAGAAACGCTCTATAAACTTCATAATTTTTTACGAACATTCTAGCACGTTCAGACGACTAGCGATTAAAATTTAAAAAAAGTAAAAATATTGAGTAGTGTTTAATCATAAATATTAATACAGCAAGTCCATAACCATACATCATGGATTTAAAGTAAAAGCATAATGTATTTTCATTATATGCATTTAAATGGAATGGACGAAAAATGTTGGACCAATCACAAACCGGGGAGAAGGCCAGGCTCTGCTTAGAAGGTCTCTAGTAGACACTTGTATTTAAAATAAAGTAAATATACGTACATTTAAATTTGGCAAAAGCAAGATAAAAGTATTAATGCAGTTCAATGTAATCAAATAACAGATCTAATAAATATACAGGTCTAACATACTATACAACATAATTCTTAATCGACGCGTGTTAAGAAATTGCTCGAAAAAATTGTTACGGAATGAAAGAGAATAATTTTCAAGGTAACAACGAAATACAACAAATACATTGGAGAGATTTTTCCTCAAAGCGGCGATAATGTCTCGCGAGAATGCGCCTCGCATCAGTTTTGTAGTATCTTATATAAAGGTAGGAAGACCCCGCCCTGCTGATGACACGTTGATAATGATACTCCGCAGCTATTCACGAGCGAGTAACATTGTTAACTTTGCAATACGGGAGAGGGGTAATCGCGGAGGTGGGCGAGGTAGGACGACGCGGACAGAGAATGGTAGGAAGGGGGATAAAGCGACGCAGAGAAAGCGAGATCTCACCCATTGTAAGGCAGGGGATGATAATAGGTTGACATCTGCACTCAGCAGCTCCGGTTCCAGCAGCTCGTTGGAAACGCAATTAATATTCGTAATTATGCCACATCCCCACCTACCGCCTTTAGTCGCCTCTCTTCTCCCTCGTCCCTCTTTCCCGCCTCTAGCGAGGCATGTTTCTTACTCCTTCGTTATCTTCCTCCTGTCGAAGAACGAGATTTAACGAGATAAGTTGTCATCGCGATATCTTCCTTTCTTTTCCTTTCTTTTTTATTTTGTCAGCTGTTAAAGAAAATCCGGTGACGATATCGTCTCAAACTTTCGCAACGATGCGATGCCCGACGGTGGTTCAGGGTTTATCTTTATTCCCTGGCAATAATTAAACTAATTGCAGACAAAAATAAACAGAAAATTTATTAAAATAAAATGTATCAATATCTGATTCGTTAATCAACTAACAGTAAGATAAAAAAAAAACAAACGTTACCCTAGATATTAATTCTCCGTTCTTCGGAGGTGGCACTAAAATCTGTAGCACAGTTACTGACGTTGAGTCTGTAAGATCCATTTAATATTATATAATTATTAAAAGGCACTAATTAATTTCAAGGGATCAAAAAAAATAAATGTTAAGTACATTTTACTATAATAAAAGTAATCCAAATTTAGATGTAACGTAAAAAAATTGAATTAAATTGACTTTTTTATCCGGAGATTGGACTTTTATTTAGAGATCACACATCGATTCAATATTGAATAGAAAAAACAAGTGACATAAGACTTACAAGACATTACAACTATGTGTTTATGAAAGTACGGATCGTCACTCATAATACTCGCTAATGTATATAGGATTTATGTGCGGTATTGAGGTGACCCTCTATCCTACTACCCTTCTAAAAACTGTCATGTTCAGTACGCCACCTACCGTTTGGTCTAATTGCAGACACGGAGAACAATCGTCTAAGACCAATATTCATGGTTGGTGAGTATTTTCTTATTTTAAGATCATCTTAAGTAATGTCTTAAAATGCTAATATAATATGACTTTATGTTACTACTTATTATTTTGTACATATCTTAAAATTATGTTATACTTAAGATGGATTTTAAATATATATAAGAATCGACTATAAATATAGTCTAACAAGAAAAGTTATCTAGATGTCCAATTAGTTTTGAAAAAGTAACGGTTAGAAGTTAGATAAAAAAATGTTCAATACCCACCATTGGAATCGAGACCTAAGTTTTCCTTTCTATTTCACTTACATACATATATTACTTATACGTATGTAGAAAAACCCAAAAGTAAAAGAAAGTTAAAAATTCATTTTCGGAGCTGTTTACAACGGACTTTGAATCCATTTTTCTAATCAATATCAAATTTTTCGAGTGATTGACACTGATTTTAGTTAATAGGAGATAAGCTATTATCTTCTTCTATCCATTACTTCTAACCATTACTTTTTCAAAACTAATTGAATATCTACTATCAACTAATTGATCTGGGTAACTTCTCTTGTAAGTATCGAACACTCCAAATCTTGATCTCGATTCTGTCATGTGATTCGACGCATAATATCACGTAAAACATGACAAGAGCATATTATATAACTGCTATTTATATTTTTTCTTCTCTCATATTTTATCTATCTTTTATATTACATAATATTTACTATATCACTCACAAAACCTCTGTGTCCAATATTTAGCATTTCGATCTTCCCACACACAATCCCATACACGTGATAAGTATTATTGATATTATTGTGCACGCGTTAATAGCATGCGAAAAAGAAGTTTGAACAAAGGAAGAAGTGTGCGATGATCGGAAATGCAAATATGCGTTTCGTTTTTGCATTATCCAGTCTGTTGCTACAAAATATATAATCTCAAGTGGCAAGTGGGAGAGAGGGGAGGGAGAGGGAGAAGGAACGATTCAATGGAGCGGAAATTACGCAACGGAATTTGCGACTTCTCGTCCACCGTAAGCCCCCGCTGTCCAAATAGAAAATGGATTAAGAGCATCGAGGTACAGTTTCGAAGCGGAGTCGTAGATATTATCGGTAATAGCGCAATTATGATAATGGCGGGTAATTCTGCACAAAATTCAGATAGGGAGAAAGAGAGAGATGGAGAAAGAGTGAGAGCGAGAGAGGAGCTGGCTGAGGCCGGGAGGGCGAGGGAGTGTTGCAGGCGTAGTGAGAGAAGGAGATAAACGGACGAACTGAGACTGCTAATGAAGGAAACAGTTAGATTCAAACGGCCTCCAATAATTATCCTGCCAGCCATCCATATTATAGTCTCGACAATGCACGAAATTGTTCACACTTCCCTTAACAGTACATCTAACGCTCCGTAGTTCCTGAATGCCGGATGGAAAAGGGTGGCTGAGAAAGAGGAGACTGGCGTTACTACTCGAATTCTTACGACATGATCGAAGGTATAATCTGGCTGCACCGCTCAGATTTTTAACCGCTGATCGAATGTTCAAAGAAGCATACCTAAATATTGCTTATTTCATTCAATGAGCAATATGTACGAATTTTTAATTAATTCGATAATTTCATGTTCACAAAATGCTTAGAACCGGCATATTTAAAACAGAATATTACGTCTTTCTAATCGCAAGTCAGCTACATTATTATTAGTGAGCATTCTGTTGTGTTGCATCTTATTGTATTACTTTACATCGAACAATCATATGTGATAATCTTTTCAAGTTCGTGTAAAGACTTTTAATCGATGCAGAAACAAAGAATTTTATAGTATCATAGTTTTCTCAAGCTGCTTTCTGCATTTAAAAGATGATACTTGATTATCTACAAACATGATTCAATTAAGCTTCGGACAGGAAAAGAAACCTGAAGAAGATAGAGGTTCGATCAACTAATTCGCACTGAAAAATTAAACCACATAAAATGATATGTCGCAATCACATATCACCCCTCGGTTTCACCATATACTATATTAAGCTTTAGCCGCGACTGCATAACTTGGAGAATATAGTCGCACCGATGAATGCACGTCGAACGATCGTGCGGACCGGCAAATTCATGCCATTTAGGATTGAACCTCGAAGCCAGAGGCCCGGTCTCGCGGCGTTGATGTGTTGATATTAGTAGAGCTAATTTGATAGTTTAATCAATTTCCGTAAGCCGACGGGAGTTTAATAGTGATGTCATCATTTTCAACGGGGCACAATGAGGTTAATCTCGCTCGACGAGCTAATATTCGGAGAGTTAATAGAGTTTCAAATGCAGGCAGGGCCGTTATTTGCCCGCATCCGTTCGCGAGCATACACGTACGTCGAGGTATCGAGGCAACAGGAAGGGAAAAAAAGGATAAACCTCCAGTCGTGCCGCAGGAAGAGACCTCCGTCTCAGCAATGGTAAATCGCGATCCACGATGATTCGTCACGTTAAATAATTGCCATTGTAAGAGTATAAGACCGGGTAAAAAGTGAAAACAAAAGTTCAATCGACATGCCTCATTAGGCAATATCGCATATTACAATTCTATTACAATTTCTGCAAGCATGAAATAATTGCAAACGTTTTCTATTTAAAATATACGTGAACAATTTATGTGTGCGTGGGTGTGTGTGTGTGTGTAAAAAAAAATCAATGTAACAAGATCGAATGGTTCCTGTACCGGACGCGGAAACGCTTGCCGCGTGACAAAATGAGACGCGGTAACCAATGAACATGTTAGGAATTGTAAGCTTATTGGCTACCGCATCATATTTTGTCGCGCGGCAAGCGTTTCCGCGTCCAGTTGCAGAAGCCAAAACTTCTCATGTTTTGAATAAAATAATTTAAAATCGATGATAGAAAATATAATACACTATCTCTTTCACAAAAAAAATAGATCTTTTTCAATTTAATAAATGAATTTAATAAATCTAATGTAAAAGAAAATTTAGTAACAATGAAAAAAAAAGAAAATGCGTAAATTTAGACAAAAATCCGCATGGCAATGCGTGAGCAAAAGCGACTATAGAATCGATGGGGATTACACGCGGGGGTGGAATTAAAGATTTGCGAGTGTATTTTGCAGTTTTCGTTCGAGCGGCCCTGGTTGCGAATCCCCAAGCGGGCATATTAGGTGGAGGTACGCAGTTAGGCAATAACCGCTGTCAATAGAACCCGACCTCTCCTCTTCCTCCTCCTCCTTCTCCTCATCATCATCATCCTCCACCTCCTGTCTCTCCTCCTTCTCCTCCTTTTGCTCTCCTGAAGTGGTCCCCACTCGAAAATGCTACTCGCTAAATTAGGTAGGTTATATGGGTTTCGTTTCATTTGCGAGCAAACTTTAATAAACGCTAAAATTGCGTAAAAGAGCAAGGTTTTCAGACGGACGGATCAGGGTCGGACTGATCTCTTGTCGTTGGAGGCGGTACCTAAAATACGGCGAACTGCGATTAAAAAATCACATTATTACATTCTATTAAACGGTAAATATGAGTACAAACACAACTTTGAAAAATTATGAAACAACTCGAGAAATGTGATGCACTCGAGAAAGAAAAAAGAGAATGAAAAAACATGTGGAAGACAACAGGAAATTATCGACAGTTATGCTCAAAATAATTAAAAATTATATAAATAAAGATAAGATAAATTATACGCAAACATATCTTAGATGAAATAAAAATGTATTTACATAAGATAAGAGATAAAGTTATAAGTTTTATTTAAATAATCTTATGACAATGTTACTTTAAAAACAATTTAAAAATATGATATTTTCATATTTTTCCTTGGTATTTTTTTGGACAACGTTTGACTACGTCATTTTGTCGTTATTTTAACGTCAAAAGACGTCATTTTGACATCAATTTGCTACCATTAGCTATCATTTATAATATAATATATTTATATATAATAATTTTATAATTTTTTTTATATTTTCACTTATAATATTAATCTTTATTTTCTAAGAAACTAGAATTTTTCGAATATTCCATCTGACAAACGATTTCTGCATGGATATATCTGTTATTCAGACACTCTACTGGCATTAATGATAGCAACATATATTATAATCAAAGAAAATCCATTTGACAATTCACATGGATAAAAAGTAAGAATCTAATTAAGAATATAAGAAAATGGCTCAAGTGATTAAAAATCAAATATACAAAAACAAGAGCTACGAGCTAAACACAATACATTTAATAAACAAATTTTAAAAAGACACAAACGTTTCTACCATACACGAGATCATTCTCACAATGTTAACACAAAATCGTTTTAGTAAAAAATTAAAATTAAAACGGAAAAATGTATAATATAATATATCGAATGATTACTTATATTCACATATATATAGCACAGTCTTGTGTCGTTAATACTCCTCCTTAATATACATAGCGCAGTTGTAGATTGCATGGTATTGTTACGGTGGTGTGCATATCGTCGTTAACCGTGAAGAATATAAGTATGAATTATTAATAAATTTGGCTATTCAAATTAAATAAGAATTGATAGAGTTAATCAAAAGATAAAACAAAATTTATATTAAAACAATGAAATAGTATTACTGGAAATTCTTAACATAAAAGATTTATTTTATATGAATACATTAAACATAATTAAAAGATCTCGTCAAGTAACGTAATAAAAAAATTATACTAAAAAAAATGTATTATATATAATATTGAATAAGTATTAAAATAAAAGATTTTTTTGTGAATACCTTCGTATATGTGCACACCATCTTCTATAATATAATTAAAATGAATTACTTTTACGTTATAAGTGGTCATTAATTTAAAGTAGTAAGTAACAAATCCAGACATACTCTAAGAAACTAATAAGAAAAGAAGAATCTAATTCTTTATATTTAAATTTTAAACATAAAGTACTTCAATATTGAGAGTATTTTATTTTTGTAAATGTTAAAAAAGTAATAAGCAATAATTCTGACATATATCTACGTCAGAATACTCAGAAAAAAATCTTGAATTATACCTACTGATCTAACAACATTAAACATAAACGTCCAGTTTATATAAAAGGAGATGTCTTAAAATCTTGGCGAGTGCATACTAAATTCGTTACATATTATATTAAGATAATTTGAAAAAATAGCATTTTTTCTATCTAAACTAAAAATGAGATAAAGATAGTATTATATATATATATTATATAATTTGAGATAAAGATAAAATGAAGCTATTTCTTCATTTAGATGATTATCTAAATAATTGCAAATATAATATTGTAATAATGATTACACTGATTCGAAACAGTAATTTATCATAGTAATATAATACTTAGTTTATGAGCATAATTGATTAATTAAACACTAGAAAAAAAGATTATTTAAATTAACAAAATATTCATAATTTATTATTACATAGGGGAGACCGGTACCATGAGTCACAAAAATTCATACTCTTAAAAGTGCATCTAAATATAAAAATTTTTGTATTTTTTTTTAAATAATTAAAGTATAATGCATGTTTTAATCACAATGTGGTATACAAAATTAATTGTCAAAATGTGATGCTTCTTATGTGAGCCAAATGAAACGGTTATTGAAAACACGTATTAAAGAACATCGGAATCACATAAATAGAAATATCACACAACACTCTGTAATGACAGAACATAAAATTGAACACAATCATAATTTTGATTGGAATAACATCAAAATTTTAGACAAAGAATAAGGGTTAAGTAAAAAATTAATCTCGAAAGCGATTCATATAAAAAAAAAAAACAAAAAATGGATTAATATGCAAAATGACACGGAATTGTTGAATTCGCTATATAATGATTTAATTTAGAGAAAATAAATATGTTCTTGTTTTATAAATTATAAATTTGTATCGTTGAGATTGCGGTGGTATTTATTCCGTTTAACTTTCATACTTATAAACACTGATAATGTGAAACGTTGCTCTCAAGATATTGTTATAATTACATCGCGTTATAACGGATCATAATTGTGCTGAGTACAATATAAGTTTTATCCATTTGATACAATCAATTTAATGTTATTTTTAATTAAATGATTATGATTAAAAGTTCATAAATTTCACGCATTAACACGATTTTAATTAAATGAATAAATTCTTGTTTGAGTATCCAGCGAAGTACAAACGATAATGAAGTTGTTAATTTTGGACAACAACCTAGCGATAATTGACAGCATTTACCTCATTGTGTTACAACGCATCAATTTTGATTCCGATGAATAATTGTTACACTGAAGATGACCTAATCCTATGGTCAAAACATTTGTAATTGGTGATTGACATATACATTATTTTTTACTATACACGTACAACTGTGTCGGCTTTCAGCGGCTTTATATTCCTTTATAGAATTATTAAATAATAAAATAGAAAGTTAAAACAAATGAGAAATAATCTCTTTAATTAAGATAAAAAATTTATTATGTTAAAATAAAATTAATTGCTTAGAAGTATGAACTGCATTTTTAGTACATATACTTTCTGTATTGTCCGTTTCATTATGAATACCATATTTAATGTATGACCCATGGTACCTCAATTATAATATGCATTTAATTATACATTTAATAGAAAGCTATAAAAAATAAATGTTAGATTATTACTTGTAACGTAGTAAGTTGAGATGCGCAGAAACTTGTATCTTATCTTCATCATTGTACCACAAAAAAAAGCATTAGCAACGAAGTAATAGTCGTATTGTACCAGTAGTAAATATTAATTTAAATATTCTAGAGTATATAAACAATCAATGATCCATGTTACCCCGTGACCCATGGTGCCCCGGTTTCCCTTATATATTTCTAAACTTATTATTTTGTGCTTTATTTATTGCTCTTCTATATAAAAAAAAGACACTGAATTTAATTTTACATATTATATTTCTGTTAGCAAAAATAATAAATATTTGATATTAAATTTGTATATTAATCTAAACTTTTCAAAATTTTTAGTATAGATATAATACTTTTTAAACGGCATTTCTTTTATAATTGTATTGCTTTGCAATTTTTTAAAACTATGTCAGGAAATGATTTTATAAAGGTATAGAGAGAAATGTAATTACCTTTATTTAATTCATTTTTTTGTATTTAAATAGAAAATGAGTTTTAATTTACGCTACCTTGTTTCATC
>NW_017304207.1:920881-922113 GCF_001594115.1 Trachymyrmex septentrionalis | reverse complement strand
TTGTCCTGATTACACACAGATTTTATAAAATATTTACAAAATATTTATAAAATTTATTTTATTAAAATATTCTGTAAATATTTTTGTGATCTCAGATTACACAGATTTTAAAGATGTATCATAAATATTATGTAATCGTAAATATAGTGATAAATATGAAAATATTTTACAAACATTATGATCCCGGCAAAAAATTAATTAATCCAATTTTATTGCTAAAATAAGTATTATTGATTAACATCATATTCTAAAATATATACAATAAAATTGCGATTAAAAAGAAACGTTTTCGCTTAAATTCAGAAGTTATTTTCATTAAACATCCCCTTCGGTCATCCATCTTAAGTTGTACTACATCCAACACTGCTTGATCTCTGTAATTGTATTGGAAACCGCTACTTCGGTGATTCACGAACACTAAATGTTAATAGATATAGGTATATACGTATAGATGTAGATATGTATGACGGTCAATATAGATATTGCCAAAAAGATGGAACACGCATAATTAAAATAATAAAATATAGTTTCTTTCATAAATAAAACCAAAATAGTTCCAGCAAAGAAAATTTGCAACAGTTGTAAATTAAATAATATTCATTATGTATGTGATTCTGAGCCTGATGACTCATGATATTTTACTGATTTAATTCCGTGGACTAGATCTGGTCGGCCAATCACCCCAATACTACAATCAGATCTATAAGTTATCTACTGTACTGTGCGATTTGGACACGGATTCTTTCGAACTTTTTTTTTCGAACAAATTTTACAATAAACCGCAAAAGTGATCACAAAATATTTTTGAATTTTTTAATTATCTTAAATCAATTACCTTTCAAATTTTTAACATCTTTTAAATAATAATTTATAAGGATTTTCTTTTTTAAAAAAATTTTCACTCAATGAAAACACTGATTTACGTTTATTCTATGAATGTTATGACAGAACTGCCGAACTGTTGTCACATGTTCGGTCTTACAAGGTCTTTACATTATAATAGTATACAAATCTGTGCTTAACTGTATTCATTTAAATTAAAAAAGTCCTATTTGGAACTATCCGATTTAGGTCACTCTCCCCTAGGCTAAAAATATTTATTTATATTTATCATAAATAAATATATAACATACTCTCTTAGGCCGTATTTTAATAATTCGAATAAAATTAATACATATAAAATATTTATATAATATTTCAACAAATAAATATATATAAATATATATATTTAT
>NW_017304207.1:914626-920781 GCF_001594115.1 Trachymyrmex septentrionalis | reverse complement strand
CTCGTGAGGCGGATTCGTGGGTTTAGATCCAAATGATTGTGCAGATCAGTCTCATTCATGAAAGATTTGTCCAATCCATTAAATTACAATAAGAAGCACTAGAATCTAATTCATTGTTGTCAGGATTAACATTAGGACGTTACATATATCTTATAGGTCTGTTGCATACAGGATGCATCAATGCCTTAGGCCTATCGCATACAAAATTCCATAGCAGTAAGCGTAAGGCATCAACCTAAATTGATAAGCCAATTAGGATATTGCTTTAGATCTACGTAATCTAACGGAAATAGAAATAGCAGCTGCGACCAGTTGAAATTTGTCTTACGGATAAGTTTACTGCTATTTCTATTTCCGTTAGGTTACGTAGATATCTATAACAATATCCTAATTGGTTTATCGGCTTAAGTTATGTCTTATGGTTACTGTTACAAAAATTTTGTCTGCGGTAGTCTTAACAACTATTATTGAAAGTCGAAAAAACAAAGAAAATTACAGATACTTTAATTCATTTATTACGTTATTGTAAATGCTAATTGTGCTGTCATCTAGTCTTCAAACTTGTAAAATACACTCTCAAATTCATGATTTTTGTAGATGTCTCATCTAACTATCCAGTCATCGATTACTTAGAGCACTGTATTATTGACCATACTAATTGAAAGATATACAGAATGCACACAATTTTTTATCAAGCGCTTTTGTGTAGATAGAGCGGACTAAACTGAGTTGAAAAGTACTTTACCGTTTTGCAATTTTCGCAATGGTTAACGAGATATTAATTACTAAAAATTATCGAATATTAATCTTCAATATTTTTTTATTCAAATATTATCAACTTTACAGAAAAACAGCAAGAGACATAAATTATTTATTTTCTTCTCATAGAGCTCTGAAATTTTTTCAGAATTTTTTAATACCGTATTTCTCCATGTTGGTAAAAATAGTCAATTAGAAAATGCAGTATTAAAAAGTTAATAAAAAATTCTGAAAAAATTCTCAGAGCTCTATGAAAAGAAAATAAACAATTTTTGTCTCTTGCTGTTTTACCATAAAGTTGATAGTATTTAAATAAAAAATTATTAAAAACCAATATTTAGCAATGTTTAGTAATTAATATCTCGTTAAGTATTGCGAAAATTGCAAAATAGTACAATATTTTTTGACTCAGTTTAGTCCGCTCTACCCACATAAAAACGCTTGGCAAAAAATTGCGGGACACACTCTGTACCATGTATATCCAGATTTCAACGAGATACTATTACGCCTCATCTATAATATGGAATAAGCTTGGTATAAGAAAGAGTAAGGAATTAACCAAATCACAGACAATTAACATTTGACTGTGATTGATCAATTTCTCACTTTTACTTCTTACATTCAGTTTACTTTTTACATTCAGTTTACCGCATATTATAGACGCCGCATTAAAGACCTAGACACATTTTCATGATTCCCATATAGCACGAAATCAACTATTAGTCGACTGTCAGTCGGCAGAAGAAGTCGAAAGTCGTCGATTTTTAGTTGACTAAAAAAGTCGACAAATGTTCCGAATATAGTCAACTGTCAGTCAGCAATTGTAAACAATTCAAAGTCGACTTTATGGCAATTATAAATCGACAATTATCTATAATATTTTTGTAGGTTATAGCTAGATTAATTTTTAGTCGACATTATGGCATCTATAAAGCGTTTTTTAGCCATTTTGGCCTGTTCCAAACTCCACAGTTCTATTCTTCGATGGGAATTTTTGTCATCACCATAACAGTTCTTAACAAGTATTACCTGTAGATCATCTGTTTCTATCATAGAAAGTTGCAATAGTAACGAATAACACTCGCCTTTATAGACTAATAATCCACTCGGGACAAAGTTGTTGAATTAATTAAATATTTGAATTAACTGTCGAATAGAACAAAGGAACAAATGCACAACAGCAAACGAGAATGGATTAAAATGAATTGAAATGGATTCAGATTTTCAGAAATATTAATTCATGAATGTTAAAATGAATGCTTTTCGATCCTGAATGCATTTTTATTCATTTATAGGAATTGCATCGAGCATATCTCTATGTCTTTCAATCTAAAAGCAATATTAGCTTTTTCTGTGCATTTTGAATACTGTTTAATTAAAAATTTAGAATAGGAAATACAGTTTTTCAATCCAATTGCATCTAATTGAATCCAATTGAATTCAATTAAATCCAAAAAAAGTATTCACTATTAAAAATACGCATTCTGATGGAAAAAAATTTCAATCCATTTTAATCCATTCTTGTTTGCTGGGAAGAAATAAAGATGCTCCAATAAGCTTCATAGAAGTGGAGAAGCTAGACGAGATACGTGCCTCCAGGATGATGCCATCTCTCAGGAGGACAGCTAAATAAAAATATCTGCCAAGAAAACACCGATCTAAGGCTCGTGTAGAAGAACTGTGTAAGGCAGGAGAAAAACAAGAGGAAGACAATCAAGGGAAGTCGAAATTCGGATTCCGCGAAAAGCCGCGCGGAGTTACATCGCGGAATTGCATCGCGATTCGCGCAATATGGCTATCGGCCAATCAGGCACCGAGATGTCTCGATCCCGAAAGACCTTGCGGCTTTCGTGTCCCCCGCCACAGAATCCACAGTACATTACCGTATTCTGGCTGCGGTCCGTTTCACAGCGCTATCAACGCGCTCATGGTCGGTCCGATTCACTCCCTGAATGTTTTGCGTGAGCAAAGTGACGTTATAGATTTTTGAATTCATATGCTCACGGTAACCATGATCCAGAGATGAGTCGGTGTAGAGAGACTCACAGGGAGAGAGTGGCAAATTGCATCACGTGATCCGGTCTGCTGTGATTGGACATGAGCGTCAAAGCTCTGCACGTGTATCTAATTTCTGATGAATGGAATTCTAGTGAATGAAATGAACTCAAAAAATAAAAAATACACATTAGAGAAAAATATCTGTTCTACCAATCATCATTAACATAATTGTAACATTATCATAACATGAATATTAGGATTTTTCACACAACTACATAGTCGTTACATACACTCATATTGAATTTAATATATTGATATTGAGTGAGAAATTATTATATAATAATTAACATTAATGTTATTTTTGTTGATGTTTACGGAATTTATGTTATAAAATATTTGTATGCATATTTCGATGACTTCACACAGTACAACTGATTTCCAGGGGTTTCCAATCAGAAATTCCGACAGCATCAATCCATTTTTGTCTCAACTTCGAATCTTGGGCAAATATGTTATGTAACAATATCCTTTTTTATTTGAGTTGGTGCATCTGGGAACACTGGCAGGCATTTTATAATATGCACAAATGATATCTGAAATGTAAAAATTCGTAATTTTATTTCATGTACATATATATGTGCAATAGAGAAAGATATATATTTTCAAGATTAATAATATGTATCAACAAGACCTTAATCAATTGTAAAATTGAGAAGGAAATTGCAGCACAAGGTGACAAGCATACTGTGATTTTTGAGTTTTGCAGATGAGTTTCATCTAACCGGCATATCCCAATCATGGCTCGATGGAGCTTTGATGCCCATGTCTAATCTCAGCGTGAGCATTCACTTTATTTGCGTGGGAAAAGAGGACTAATATGAATTATGAATGTAGAATAGATGCATCCAGGTAGTATAATCGCTTACTAAAAATAATTAAATGTAATTGATAATAACATAATAATAATAATTAATAATATTAATTGTTTCAATAATTAAATATGATTGATCGGATCGAGGTTATAACATTGATTGGTTATAACATTTATGAGAGTTAAGTTTTCATCATCATTTTTTGAATCTCCGAATACAATTTCCATGAAATACAATAACGCAACTTTATATTAAATATGATCCATTATTGATGATACACAGGTTATGGGCCTCGTGATTGTATCCACACCAACAGGCGGTCCGCAATAAAATCGTCGATAGCACGATAACGAATCGGACCGCTCATTACGAGGCCAAGTCAATAAGTTTTTAGAAAAACATAGTAAAACATTTTTTTTTCATTTTTATTTCTCAACATAGTCTCCTTTCAGCTCGATACACTTGATCTAACGATTCTCCAACTTTTTTAAGCCGTCCGAATAATATGATTTGTCCAATCGTTCAAAATAAGCCTCTGTTTCGGCGATGAGCTGCTCTCTGATAGTGAATCTCTTTCCTCCGAACCATTTCTTCAGGTTTGGAAACAGGAAATAGTCGCAGGAGACTAAATCTGACGAATATGCTGGGTGGGGAAGCAATTCGTAACGGAATTCGTTGAATTTGGCCATCGGTGCCAGGCATGTATGAACCCGTGCATTGTCTTAATGGAAGAGCATTATCTTCTTTGCCAAATGGGGACGTTTTTTTTTTAAATGTTGAAATGGTCCAATAAGGCGTAGTAATCGCCATTGATCGTTTGCTTCGACAGAAGGTAATCGATATGAATTACGAGTATACCGCGTGCATCCCAAAAAACTGTGGCCATCACTTTTCCGGTCGACTTCACGGTCTTCGTCTTCTTCGGAGCTAGTTCACCCGGTGAAGTCCATTGTTTTGACTGTTCCTTCGTCTCGGGTGTGAAGTAATGGATCCATGTTTCGTCCACGGTAACGAATCGACGCAGAAATTCATCTGGATTACGTTAAAACATCTCCAAACATTGTTTTGAAATCGTCACACAGTCGCGCTTATGATCCACAGTGAGCAAACGCGGCACCAATCTTGCCGAGCTGACAGCTTTTTCATACCCAATTGTTCGTGCAAAATTGAAATCACTGTGCCATGTCATATGCCTGTGGCCTCAACAAGCTCGCGCACTTTCACTCGTCGATCAGTCAAAACAATATCGTGGACTTTATCGATAATTTCTGGTATAGCAGCCTCAATTGGACGTCCCGAACAAGGTGCATCACATGTGAATGTGACAACCACGTTTGAATTCATTCACCCAATTGTATACAGTCGCAAACGCTGATGCTATGAATATTATCCTCGGTTTTGATTTCTTTCGGCGTTAAACCTTTCATATGTAGATGTTTGATCACTACACGAAACTCGTTTTTTTCCATTTTACAAAAAATACAAAGGTTGTTCACTTTAATCGTCTACAAAAATGAAACCACGCGATGAATTTCGCTCAAAATTTGGCAGTAATCAGCTGAAAGATGCTACTTGTCAAAAAGTAATGTGATATGACATTGCGAGTGCCCTCTGACAGATTTTCTAAGAACTTATTGACTTACCCTCGTAACATTGTGAGAATTGTGAGCGCTGTGAGCGTGAATCGGATCGTAGCCTCTGTTTTCGCATAAAGTATCCTCTACATAGAAGTCGTAGACGGTCGTGGAATTTTAAGTTATAGGAAACTGACCAATTCTAATCGAGTATTCTTCTTATATTTGATTGTGATTAGTTGGTTTCTCCACGACCGTCTACGATTTCTATGTAGAGGACCCTTTAGGCTTACTGCCCTCTCGTCACAACGAAGTCGTCGAAAGAAGAACAAAAATAATTTTTCAAACGTATTAAAATGATTTTTTTGATCTTGTAACACTCAATCTTGTGCCAGTCACATACTGCCCCAGACTTGTCACATATGTGAAGCAGTATGTGACAAATGGGGCACTATGTGATAGTAGCTGTTTTTCAATTGCTTGCAAAGATTAAAATTTGGAAAAATTACCAATTGTACTTTGTTGAAAGGGGAATCTTTTCATCTCATAAAAATTGAAATATTTTTTACACTAACAAGAGCGAAAAGAAAAAAATCTGTCGCAATGTGTCTCACTTTCCCCTACTACTTTTGGAGCTTAGGAGCAGGCGAGATCAAAAATTATTAAGTCACTGTGACACTGTTACACATGAAATATATTAACACAATACAATAAGCATGGAATAAGACATTAAGACCGCTAAATCAATAAGTATCCAGCATAAAATCACCATATTGATTTACATAAGATGCTGATTAGACATTAGATTTATTCGCATTGCTTGTATTTTTTACACTCAGCATCTTTACTTTTTCTTTTATCTATCTCATTTTAAGTTCAGAAATGTTTTATATAAAGTTTTGTTTTCGTAATATCTAAATGAATTTAAAAGAAGTTTGAAAGGAATAAAATA
>NW_017304207.1:912572-914526 GCF_001594115.1 Trachymyrmex septentrionalis | reverse complement strand
ACATGCGGCGTAACTTGCATAAGCGTAACTTTCGCCGACTCATATTCACTTGTTGCACAGTATATACAGCAGCGCAACTCTCTGTCGGCATCTTTGATGTTAGTGTTGGCCAAAATGGAGTGCGCATGAGTGAAATAAATAAGGTACCTAGCGTTGCCACGGTTATCATCTAAACTTCATTCTCTTTTCATTCCTTTTTTACTCTGTCAAAATTCCTCGCAAAACTCACTTAGATTTATTCGCATCGCAATCCAACGAATTCGTTGAAGTGAGTAAGTGCTATTGTAGGAACATATTAGAACATATTAGAGCATGCGACGCGAATAAACCTAATATTGCGATGAAATAATTTAAACTTTATGAAAATTAATAAAAATAAACTGTAAATATATTGAAAAATAAAGAAAAAGTACAGAAAAATTAGGGAAAATATTAAATTAGCTTAAAAATGTATACTTGTATAAAGAAATATTATGTTGTAATTATATATCTATGAAAATGTTATGAGACTGATATATAATAAAAGAAATTTATATACATATATCCATCCAAAAAATAAGTTTAAAATACAATAAATAAAAAGAAATCCTTTTTGCTCAATTTTCTATGTTACTTTTTGTTCACCTTTCACTTTATCACTTTTTCACAAAAATTAGACCAATCTCTCGAGATTTCTCATACAACATTTCATCAATACACGTAATACTTCCCTATAAATTTCTATTCTGAAGCATAAATTAGGCTTGAAAGATAAATATTTAAGTGAAACATTAACGCTTATTTAAATAGAGGAAACGCTTATTTAAATAGAGAAAAAAAGAGAGAGAACAAAAAAAAAGAGGAAAAGAGAGGGGAAACTTACTTATTTCACGCATGAGCACTCCATTTTAGCCAATATAAAATCAGGAGAGTTGCACTACTGTATATATTGTGGCAGTATAGTAACTAATAGTAACTAACTAGACAACCAGGAAACAGCGTACTATGTACCGCCTATTTCTTTTGATATTACATGGAGCGCAGTTTGCGCACGATTTGTGGCACGAATTAGTGACAAACCTACATTAATATAAATTTTTTTTAATATATTAACTTATTTTTATGCATGCTTTATCGATACTCTTATTTTTTTAACAGATTTATTTAATAATTGCGTTTAAATCAATTATTATAATTCCATTAAAAAGTGCATAGCAGTGATGTTTGTTACTAGTCGCAACCGCGCTTCATGTAATATCAGCGAAAGAAATAGGTGATACATGGTACGCGGTTTCCTAGTTGCCTAGTTAGTTATTATTAGTTATTGTACCGCGTACCACGTAACGCTCCATGTAATCGCACCCTAAGGCTCCTGAGTAATCGCGATGGCCATGCTGGAATTGTGACGTCAAAAACGAGAAATATATGTTAATTTATGTTGCGTGCCATTTGTAAAGATAATTGAGATGAAACGAAATAACGAGATCATTTTAAAACATTTGTAAAAATCGATGAAAACTGTCTTTTCCTCCCCCGACAGTCAGTAAATGGTCATAAAAGGCACGTAAAATTAGCCTATATTTGAACAGAAAGGTCTGACAGCTGTTGAAACGAATAAAATATACACTTTTACATATAAAATTCCAAGATAACTTTAGTTTGCATCGATAATTATGACTTTGATAAGTACGAGACAAGTCGTATTTTCTCAATTAAGCAAATAATAACGAAATGGCATGCAACATAAATTTCGTCACTTTTCTACGCCATTAGTTCAGCTATCGTGGCAAGGCGCTATACACACACACACCCACACCCACACACACACACACACACACACACACACACACACACACACACACACACGCACGCACGCACGCACGCACGCGCGCGCGCACGCACACAAACGCACACACACACAAGCATATACACATGCTCGCTTTCGGCGCGCCGAAAGCACATGTATATACATGGA
>NW_017304207.1:902326-912307 GCF_001594115.1 Trachymyrmex septentrionalis | reverse complement strand
TATCGCACTTCGTTGTTCCATAATTTCAGACATTTCAAAAAACGACAAATCACTTTTTACGTGCTTACAAACAGACGCTTATCTCAAACACTAATGACTATTTTGACGTGTACCTTGGCGCATTCTGTCACTGACAGAATTGCCAACTTCAAAATAAATTCGGTTGTCCCTATCGGAAACCCCGGGAAATTTAAATTTGAAATTATCGATACTTTTTGCCCACAGTAGTATTAGTATCAATTATATAAGTTAAAATATTGTTTGTAAAAATTTTAAGTCAATTTATTGATTAGTTTTTTATTAGTAAGTCTTTAAAGTTTAAAAAGTGCGTTTGAGTACGACAAATAATTGTATCCTACAAATTTTTATAAATTTTAGTAACACAATTGCAGATTTAAATTATACATCCACAATTTCTTCATTTTGTTATGTATATCTATCATGAAAATAGCATAAAAAGCGTAAAAATATGTATCTGCAAGCGATTTTATATGTGTTATCTACCGTGTTTTAATCCAGTTCAAGATGTCAATACACCACGATGCACCGCGTTTAAATTATAAAAATGAAGTATTATTCTATTATTCTCAGTGTGTATTTGAAGTTAAATCGGTGATTTTTGGCTCTTTTTTTACTAATTTGTAGAGAATTGTAAAAAGGTCACAAAGCGCGCGTGCGGGAAATTGATCCCTGTTCATCATTCTTTATGTGCGTGGGCACATTAACCCTTTGAGAGGCACATTTTTCTTTTAAAGAAATTGAAATTATAGTAGTTATCTATGGGTTTTCGGAGTCGCTGATTGTGATTCTGATGTCAGAATTACAAAATTAAAAGGTCAATTTTTAAAAAATTTTAAAAATGATCTTATAAATAAAATTGATCTTATATCTTGAAATCTTATATCTTATATCTTAATACCTTGATATCGTATATCTTAAAATTTAATTAATTTTGAAATCTTAAAATTAATTTTATAAAAGATCAATTTTCCAAAATTTCAAACATTTTTTTTTCGAAAAAATTACCAAGCAAAAAATCAGATTTTTTAAATTCAAAATGGTGAATCCAAAATGGCGTACCGATTTGCGAAAAATGACTTGATCAGAATGAAACCAGGTATTCGGGGGTTTTCGAGATCGCTGATTACGAACCTCAGATTTTTGAAACTCAATATGGCAGATCCAATATAGCGAATCAAGTTACGAAAAGTGATTTGATCTAAATGAAAGTAGGTACTCATCAGTTTTTGAAATCGCTGATTACAACTCTGGAATCGGAAAAGCAAAATTGCAAACTTCAGAATTGCAACCAGCGACTTAAAACTTACGAGTACTAGTTCCATCAAGATCAAATCACTTTTTGCAAATCGATCCGCCATTTTAAATTTCGAAAATTTGAGATCAGATTCGTAATCAGCGATCCTAAAAATCTTTGAGTGGGGATTTTGGCATAGAAACTCCGAGAACTTTCGGAGATAATAAATTTTCTCCAGAAAAATTGCAATTTTTCAATGTTTGTTTATTTGTATAAATATAATCACCCATGATTTTGAATTATTGCACACCGATTCTTATTTTTGAATGTATAACTGATACAAAACCACAAAAAAAAGTTCAAAAATTGAGTGAAAACTATCCCAGTTACTCAGAAAATGGTTATGGAAAAGCATCCCACAATGCCATCATGCTGCAAAGGGTTAAGAATAGCTGAATTTATTCTGCTAATGGAAAAAAACAAGTTTTTTTACATTAATTATTTATAACAAAATTGTAAATAAATAAATTAACAAATTTTTTTAATGAAAGTTGCATAACTTAGATCCCTAAGAGTCTAAAAAATACTCATATGCACATACAAACTGCAAAATAGATCAGAAGTATAGAAAAAACTAATTAAAACAAGAAGGTAGGATGCATACATCCCATTGTCCCTCAAAGAGTTAAAAAACTTCATATTGACTGAAAATTTATATGCTTCTGATGTTCTTCATAGTTTATTTAATTGATTTAATTAATATGCATTTAATAAGAATGTATAAAAAATTAATAGTCACGTGATTGTGACCAATCAGAACACTTAACACCAGTCGCGCCTGTCTGATAAATCTAGGGTTATAGTCAAAATTTCACTACAAAAATCTCGCTTTGAAACAGAAAGAATTTTACAAACCAATTAAAAACCTCTTCAAAGTGTTGTAACATCGCGTTGACCTCTAAAGTGCGTTCCGTTTCACGCATCGTGCGTATGATATATCGTTTTATCCTTCTTGTTCATCGAATATTAAAGAAAGATAAAATGATAAATCATGCGCATCATGCGTAAAACGGAACACACCCCTAGACTCTAAGAAGTATATTTCCATCAATTCCATCATGGATCTTGATTCTTAATGAAATAGGTGCATTTAGGATACGCGATGCTGCGAACGCTTTGAAGCGTTTTTTAATTGATCAGTTTGTAAAATTCTGTCTTCTAATTGGTCCATCAAATACTTCAAAGCATTTTTAACGAGACCTTGACCACAATCCTAGAAGCACGATCGCTCACTGAGTGGTCAGTGAGCTCTTGCATCTGATTGGTATATTCCATTAGATCTAAAAATATAGACCAAACAGATATAAGAGCTTACTGAGCGCTCTGTGAGCGGTCGTGCTTCTGGCTTCTGGATATATTCATGTCAATAATGGTTATGTTATGTTCGAATGTACACAAGTACGAGTGTGAAACATATTTCTGATCGAAAATGAGCCTTGTAGCGTACGACAGCAGTGACGAGAGCTCGGAAAATGAAGAGAACGAGGCTGCAGAATCAAATACTGTGAATGATACGGATAACGATGCGACTGAAGCAGTAACCGTACAAATAAGTTCGAAATTATCCTTACCTGCTCCGAAAGTAGTTTCACATAGTACAAACGTTGAAGAAGAGAACGATGCGGAGCATAACTTACAACAATTTCTCGATACCTTACCAAAGCCCAGAGATTCCATTTTTATGGGAAATATTGAGGAGGTCGAAGATGATATTCTATTAAAAAAAGAAACGGAAAGTCAAATCTCGAAACCAGCAAAAAAGCAGATAGTGAGAATATCTGTACCTTCCTTATTGGAGGTATGTGTGTGTGTGTGTATGTGTGTGTGTGCGCAGGGTAATCCGAAATTCCCGCATTTGAAGTACAGGACATAATACTTTATGCTAAAACAAACAACTTTTTTTTTTAGCAAAATTGTTTATTTGACAAGTAGTTTTTACAGGAAAGCAGGTTGAAGTTCTACGAGTAAACTCAAAAATGATTTATCGAATGTAAATGTTTTACTACAGAAAAGTTATTTATTTTAGCACAAAAAACAACTTTTTCCTTTAGCAAAATTGTGTTCGATAAATAGTTTTTGCAGGAGAACAGTTAACAAATTGAAATTAACAAATTGGTGCAAAAATTATTTATCGAGTACAATTTTGTTAAAGGAAAAAGTTGTTTATTTTAGTATAGCATAAAGTATCATGTCTTGTACTTTGAATGTGGGAATTTTGGATCATCATCCTGTATATATACATATATTTAGGTACTTAATTTTATTGAACGTTTGTATTATTTCCATCAGTTTAAGGATCTTGAAGAGGAGAGTGAGGAGAAACCAGCCAGAATCATACAATCGTCACAAGTAAGTTTAGAAAATTTTTTAAAATGTAAATACATAGATATAACTCATGAATTATTGATCATTGTAGAAGGGCTGCGGACTCTTCTCCCTCTTGACAGCGCCAAAAAGAGAGACAACAAACAATAAGACTTTAATACCTCAGGCTGTTAAGAACGCAGCGGTAAAAACAAATGTATGGCAGTCAAACACAATGAGGAAATCTAGTACAAATCGAAATGATTTTAAAGTGAAAAAACCAACTCCAGATAAATCACAAAATGAATCAAGCTCTGATGAAGAAGATGCAACGATAGACTTCTTTGGCCTGACCATAAATGAAGATCTGCCAGGCAATTCCACAGGCAATAATTCAACAGAATTAGATTCAACATTGCCTTCGGATGATCTTGTACATAAATCAAATACTGAAGTCTTACTTATGAAACATGTGGAAGATCATAAGATACCCAGCTCTTCCTCTATTAATTCTGATATTTCGATGAATGGCCAATCGAGTAAAACGTTAACAAGTAATGTTATAAATCTACCGAAAGAAGAAATTTTATTGAAGAATAAAGCAGAGGTTGGTCCAAAATTGCCTGTCCCTGAACAAGAATATAATGTTGATTTGGAAGGCAATGTTGCCTTTGATGAAAAAGCAATTGAATACCTTTGTGGAAGACGGGGTATAAAACGCAAGGAGATCGACGAAGCGGATATAATCGAAATAAATGGGGAAGACATAAAACCAGATGAAAGAGAATGGTTGGTAAAGGCATTAACAGAAGAATCTGTACATAGGCCGGTGTCTATGCAGAGCGGTGGGGTAAATTCCCAATCCAAAAAGAAACATCAAATAACTTATTTAGCACATCAAGCTAAAGCCATGGAACTAGAACTAAAAAATCAATGGTCTCAGAATAGAATGGCACGGAAACAAACAAAATCGAAATATGGTTTCTAAAAGCAGATTTGTATAAGTTTTTTTTAAATATATACACATATAAGTGATCTTTTATTTATAAGTTAAATTAATGACATATGTACAAAGAATATTATAAACACTAAGTAAATAAAATAAAGTATATTACAGTTTATTCAGTTGAATTGGAAATGTCATTAAAACTCGAATTTACTACTGACAATGTATTTTCCACAAATATTTATTCTAGATTTTTCTACTTTTTTTTACAAATTTTATTTATGAGACTTTTCTAAAAATATCTGTTCTAACTTTTCATACTCTTTTCTTTTGCTTTCTACCAGCAATTTAGCTTGCAGCAAGTTTGGTGGTAAATCCTCATATTGAGTGAGGGATTGATTTAGCTCTACTAATCTGCTTGTCTTCTCCAGGTACAATATATACTTATCCCATATTTTTTCCGAAAAAGATTCGTCAACCCCCATATCTTTTAATTCTGATTCCAATTTCTTCAGGGTTTGCTCATATTCGTTTAATTTTGTAGACAAGAAAATCTTATTGCAATACACATCATTCTTATCCTTTTCTATAACATCCATAGAGTTCATGAGAGCATCGATCTCATCATGCATATGCTTAATTTTTGTCTTCAACTTTGTAAAATTTCTAAAGAATTTATCATGCTGTACAGACATCTGCTTCTCTTCTCGCTCCCGCCTTATTTTTTCTATGATCTTTCGTTCTCTAATCACCCGCAATGATGTTTCATCAAATTCGGACAGCTTTTCAGCTTCCAGGATCGAAGATAGTTGTTCTAAACCTTCTTTTATGTCGTTAGATAATGTATTGAGCTTAAGATCCAATTTAGCTAATAAAGTCGTCATCTCCTTTACACATGCAAAATTTTCCTCCATTATTTCCAAGGAGGCTCTTTGCAAATCTTGACGCAAAGAGTCTTCCTCAGCTGATGTGTTTCCTTCTTGGCATTTTGCAACATCAGTTGTAATAAAAACTGAATCGTTGCACAATGATAATGATGCTGCCTGTTTTTAATTAATTACTAATTAATATGTCTTATAAATTTTATAATCTTTAATAACTATAAATAATGAAGTTATAATTAATAACTATTCATAATAAAACTGATATTATAGGAGCACTGCATATCTTAAGAGATTATATCTATACAAAAAATATTTACGTATGGTTTATGTTAAATTTTTTTCAACCCTCTATCAACTCTTTTACATGTAAATAAACATAACTACATTCCAAATTTACTGTCAGCACTGAAAATCTTCAGTTTATGTTAAGTGCACTATATGATTCCATTAATGAATTTTGGAACACAGCCAATATATTAGTAAAATATATAAATTATTATAAATTAGATAAAACAATATTACTAATGAAAGAAGTAATTAAGTTTTATGATAATTAATGTATTTGATAAATAAAAATATAAAATAGAAGTTTTAGTGCAATCATCAACATAACAACAACAATGAAACATAAGCTTCAATAATCCATAGATTGTTTATAATTTATGCAGATACGAAACAGTTTATATTGTATATACGAAATGTAAACTATTATATCTTACACATAAATGTTCTGATTATATTAATCACATAATATATCTGCAATAATTATTCATAATTAAGCTAATAATATTATATTATTCTCTATATAGACCTTGGCTGCATTCAGTAGAGAAAGCAGCTTTACAACAGTTGCTTTCTCTGCTGAATACAGCCCTTGTTTACACCGAGCATTTAATATGCATACTATCCTATTAAATTATCTTAATTTCGGTGATGCGTGTAAACGTTTGGCACTAATTATATAGATTTATATTGTCCTTACACAATTCTTTAAATAATTGTCGAAATTAAGATAATTTAATAGAAAGTTATTAGTGCCTGTATCAAAACTATCAAGTGCTCGGTGTAAACACGAACATTCATAAGTAAATTCCGATATCCTTGGAGAGATCTATTCACCTCACTGTCCATTCTGATTGTTTTGATCTGTTTTGACCCAACCGTTATTGTTAAATAACGTTCTTATTCTTATACGTTTTATTGATTCCTGCCTGTGAAGTTCGAAGTAAAGAGGGAGACAATATGACGTCAGTGTTGTCAACACGGATTGTCGAAATTCCACTACACAATTCTTTATTTCATTTATATATATAGCCGGTCACAGAAAGATTGCAACACTTTTTTTTCGATGAGTTTTGGAATGCAGCCTACTCACCAAGCGATTGGTTCATAAAATTTAAACACAATAGACACAGGCAATAGGCATAGGCAACAGGGAATAACGAGCTGTCCAATCAGAACTCTAGGATATAATATCAAACTTACACACAAAGCTCTGATTAGATGGCTCATTATTCTCTGTTGCCTGTGCTCTATTATGTTTAAGCCTTTATTTGTGAATCCATAAATAATGGCTCCTGCACATAGAACACGGCAACGCTTGCCGCGCGACGGAAGTTGGCACGATAGCCAATCAACGTCTCGCTTACTCGGAAATAATAGATATATAATTTCCACCGTACAACAAACTCGATCCAACTTTTGCCGCGTGACGGAAGTAATATTACATCATTTCTAGAAGTTTTGCATGGTGAGGACGACTTAAGAACATTTTAGTGCGACAATTTCCGCCACGCGGTAAGCGTTCTGTGTGCAGGAGCCATAAAAACCAATCGCTCGGTGAGCAAAATGCCTGCATTCCGAAAGCAAAGTGTTGCAATCTTTCTGTGACCGGCTGTACACTGAAAAACACTAACCGACTAAGATCGGTATTTATAGATCGATATTCATAAGGCCGGTATTTATAGTTGAATCTTATATTTAAGACCGTCTTAAGTACAGTCTTAAGATGTCATGAACCAATTAAACAGTCGCATTAGACTTAAGACTGTACTTAAGACGGTCTTAAAATAAAAACCGACTATGAACCGGCTTATAGTCAATTCTTATTTTAAGACCGTTTTAAGTATAGTCTTAAGATGTCACAAACCAGTCAGAGAGAGAGAGAGAGAGAGAGAGAGAGAGAGAGAGAGAGAGAGAGAGAGAGAAATTGGTTACGCGGTTACGCGATAAATACACCATGAGACTCTAGCATAATGGCCATAGCACAGACTCTTGCATAACACATAATGCATAATGCACAAGGGAATCAACCAATCAAAACCTTTCTTTTCTAGGGAATTGGAGGAAAAGAAAGATTCTGATTAGTTAATTCGCTTATGCAAAAAGTTTTAATATAATTAAAGTAGACGTTTCAGTCAAGTCTTGATGATCAATAATACAAGAATATAAACAATGTTACAGAAATTAAAGAAGATGTTAACAAAATTGTTCAAGTGTTATTATTCGCTATTTCAAAAATGACAGTGACATAAAATTACATTCACTTATGAAAAGAACTTTTTTGCAATATAAATTTCTTGTTAGTTGAATCTTTTTATAATGTATGATAAATACGGAATTTCCAGATTCCATATTTTGTGACATCAATCCTCGCAAATATAATTCGATGTTTTTAATATAAAATTGTACAGAATTTTAAAAAACTTTTTGGTGGGAAAAACTATTTTAGACAGTGCCTTACATCACAATCATTTTTATATTCTTATTGTACTGATGGTCAAAACTTGATCAAAACGTCTCTACTTTATTATATTAAAATTTTTAAATATACTTTTGCTAAAGACGTCTTGCGTTGTGGCTGTATGCTCCTTATCATTTAAATAAATATTTTGTTTATTTACTGGACTAGTTCATGCATAGCAAAACATAATTTGACATAATCTTGAATACATAATGTACTTATATTAAAAAGTTGAGATTTTCATCATTTATTTTATATATAATGCATTTCTATACATTTTTATTAGAGCACAGATTTAAAAAAATAAGTATTACTATTTATTAAAATAATTTATGATCCATAAACGTTTATAGTAGTAAAGTCGTCTCCAAATTTGTCGTATTATTTTTAAATATGATTTAGAATTTAAAAAAATCTAGTTTCTTTATAATTTTGTTATTATGTTGAAATATTACATATATGTTATTATTAATTGCAAATTATAAAAATAGTTTTTAAATTATATTACTATATTATTATTCCATAATATTATATATATATATATGTATATATATATATATAAAATATATATATATAATACAGAGTCATTTTAATCGAACCGCATCGAATGTTTTTTGTTGTTTTGTATCTAAAAAACATAGAAAAATTAAAAACCATAACAAAAAGATTTAATTTTAGAATTGCTCATAAACCAATAAATAATTTAAGCTCTTTTATTAAGACTAGCAAAAATAAGGTAAAAAAAAAGATCTTGCAAATGTGTACAAAATTAATTGCCTTGATTGCGAGTCTTCATATGTCGGACAAACCAAAACAAAATTGAATACTCGGATAAACGAACAAATCAGATATTAAAAAAAGCCTGAAAATACAATGTCCATAATATCTCACCACCAATTTGATTATAATCACAACATAGACTGAGATAATGTGATGATCCTAGATTCTGAGCAGTCATATTTTAGAAGATTGGTCTCAGATACGATACATATAAAAGACAAAGTTGCATTAAACAAACAAAGTGATCGATGTCCAGACATCTTTTTGCCCATAATTGACAAATATTGTATTTCCACTCTCTAAGAATTATTCCCTCTCCTGGTACAATTCTGTTCCACACTAGTATATAAGATTGACACTCGACGCAGTTTGCTCAATATCTAAGTTTCTATCAAAAGAATTCTTTTATCGTCACATCTTTATTTAACTGACACAAAGAATTTGACTTCATACAAAAATTGTGAGGATCTTTGTTTCAAAAACACAGGTACGTTACCCATAATTATAAAATCTAAAAATAAAATTTAATCTATAATAATTACACTTGAATAATTTGTAAAATAATATTTCTTCTTATTATAATATAGAATTTTAATTAATAATTATTTAAAAATAATTTTTCTTATTATGAAATAGAATCAGGAAATCTTGTATTTGTCAGACAACGATCTATTAAGATTATATTTCAACAATTATGTACCAAGACGAAATTATTATATAATAATCAAATATTAATTCGCAATGAAGATATCAACATCGAAACAATGATATACATAGAAGGCATCCCTTTTTAATTTAATTGTAACACCTGTGCACTGTACTGATGATTGTCAAATCTTGACCGAACTGTTTCAAAATTTTAACGTATTATTTCAAAATATATTAATTTTATCTCTAATAACATCTTGAGTTATGACTATATGTTCCTTTATTGTATATATACATTTTTAAGCCACTTTCAAAAAATTTAAATTTGATTTATACAAATGTTCTTGGATATTCACTGAAG
>NW_017304207.1:873978-902210 GCF_001594115.1 Trachymyrmex septentrionalis | reverse complement strand
TATATTGGATCCGCCATTTTGAGTTTTGAATTTTTTATTTCAGATTCCATTTCAGTGAATATCTAAGAACATTTGTATAAAATATTCTGTTGACGTTAATACATTGACTAGTGTGCTCCATTCCACTATGTGTTACGTTGCAAACATTAAAAAGTTAATGTTCTGTACTACAAAAATTGTAAAACAAAAAGCAAAAATTCTTTTTAAAGCTAAAAATTAGTACTGTTCGATGTCATTGATCAAAACATTTGAATAAATTTCGATTCCGCACATTAAAATCATAAATTTTTGATCAAAATGGCCATTTCTGGCCATCTAATATTTCGATAACTTGACGTGATAAGTAAATTCTGCCATCAGATTCGGATTCAGCGTACAAAATTACATAGGAAACCACTTCTTGTTCATAATTATCTAAAACATCGTAGGCCTGTGTAATATCCCAGATAGCAAAATGTTTGCAGTCTTCTAACAGATTGTCAGCAAGTTCGAGCAGAAAATGACGGTAGTCTGCCATCAACATGCATCCGCATTACGCTTGTGTTCTGTTAACATCGCCTGTCGATATATAATGTGAAGGCAGATTGTTGGCAGAAACTGAGCAGATCCTGCTTATCTAACGCTTGCAGATTCTGTTACATTTTTTCTAGCAGTCTGTCAATAGTATTATGTACATCTAATTCTGTTGTTATTTTGTTGGCATAATGTGTAGCAGACATTTAAAAAATTTGTTTTCTATAGACTTGGCTATCTGGAATAATGTGAAAACATTAAAAATAATTTACAGGATAATTTTCGCACTATTTATTTAAAAAAAAATCAAATTTGCAAAAATGTAAAAAAAAATTGCTTATATAAAATTATATTTAAAATTATACATAATTGTGTATGAGCAATTTTTTTACATTTCTCCAAACTTGATTTTTTTCTAAACCTAATAATGCAATTATTCCTTTTATTATTTTTGATATTCGTAATATTATTATTTTTATTACACTAAAAAGTAATTTTATAAAAGAAAAGGTGTACAATTATGTATATTTATATGAATATTTATACGTGTTTATGTATGTTTATACATTCTTCTTGAGATTTTCACGTTTCTATATAAATTATGTGTTTCTTCCATCCATTCCAAGAATGGATCTGAACACGCAGAAACTCGCGAAACACATAATCTTTATGTTTATACACATTTATGTATTATATAAAAAATTTTTTACCAAATAAGAGTTTGTGCTCCTCGCTGTTTAAATTTTTTTTGTTTGTTATAACAATTAAAAGTGAACATTTGTCATAGCATTACAAAAAACTAATAAAATTCTAAATATTTGTGCAAAATTTTATTTGGATTCATTTACATATTTAAAAATTATTTACCTAAAACTGCAGTAAAATATACTTTGCAGACAACACAAAGACTGAAATCGGGATATAAGACATTTTTTGAGACGGTCTTACCGTTTAAAAATATCTTAAGACTTCTTTTTTAAACGTTTTATGTCCCAATTTTTAACTTTGTGTTATCTGAATTTATGATTATTTTGTTGCATATGCAATATAAAAGCTGTTATTTATTTCGTGCATGATGATATGTGCCTGTCGGTCAAGTTTGGAA
Organism: Trachymyrmex septentrionalis; assembly: GCF_001594115.1. Lineage (NCBI taxonomy): Eukaryota > Metazoa > Arthropoda > Insecta > Hymenoptera > Formicidae > Trachymyrmex > Trachymyrmex septentrionalis. The sequence continues at coordinate 900,592 of NW_017304207.1, read as the reverse complement.
CTTAGATTAAAACAATTTATTAAACGCGTAATGGAAATTAAATCAAAATACTTTGTTTTATGTATGATAAAGATAATATAATCAAAAAATCGTAAGTAACTACTATAATTCTGTGTAATTATTAATACTATGATTTTTATTTCATAAAATATGTTAAATATTGGCCTGTAAATTGAAAAAAGTATCATCTAAATCAATAACAATTTCTTGTATTTTTCTTCTTAGGGATTGATAAATTGTTCAAAATAGATATAATTTTAGGAACAGGATTTAAAGGGATTATTCAATTGATTTCTACCCTCAAACCATAATAAAAAAGAAAAAATTGTTTGTATCCCATGTGTGTTCAAAGAGTAGAAGAGCGATATACAAATGACACTGATATTTTGATAACAGGTAGTGTCGTGCGCCAAACTTCTGTCACTTTACACCCCTACAAAATTAGATTACAGATAACTATTGAGTTAAGAAAAAAGTCCCTTTAAAAATTGATAAAAAGACTTCTCGCGATCAATATCTCCGTTAAAAACGATCAAAATTTAAATTTAAAAAAATGATCAAAATTTAAATTTTAAAGCTTGAAATTTCTACTTTCGAATAGTTACTGTATTTTTTGAATTTATGTGAGTTTTATAATTTTTACATAGAAAACTGCGAGTTAAAAAAAGTGAAAAATTTTCGACTATTTATCGTGAAAGCTTGAAACTTTCTATATAAAACCGTTTTTTAAAAATGTTTCTGTAATTTCTTGTTCCTGAGTTACTCGCGGATTAAGTAAAAAGGAACATTCTGACTTTATTGCTCGTAACTCCGTTAAAAATCATCGTATCGCAATTAAAAATACAGGCTCTTAAAGCTTAAATGTTGCTCTATCGAGAGGTGTAATTGCCTTTTTTTTAAATAGAATATATGAGTTGCTAAAAATTTTCACAATTGATTTAATGATTACGTTTGGCATCTACTTGATAAAATAATAGAAGGTATTGATTGAATTATAGTCTATTAATAGATATGTATCCTAGTCCTGTAAACAGTACAATATAGTGAATTATCCTTGTTTGTCAATATTAGAGGAGAAGATGATATTATGGAGTCACTTACATTTTGTACAATAACTTGCTTAATAATTAATATTTAAATTTGCATCTTGCAGAACAGCATAAAGTAAATATATAATTCGACAAAAATGTTCTATATCGAAGTGAAAAGATTCTGGAAAATCTCATATACATTCACTTGTAGGTATTTTATACAGAAAAAAATTAATTATTGCAAAATTACAACCAGTATTATAAACACTGCTTATATTATCTGATAGAAAACACTTTTTAGTTTGTATTTATTTAAAGTTTTATTTTTACCTTTTGTTTGAGAAATATTATCTAAAAACAAAGTGATAATATCGAAAGTCGATATCGGCGATTTTTTCCTAACAATGGACACATTTTTTAATGAAACGAACGAATCTGACAGAAAAAAGTGTCTCTCTGTCCCACGAAGCGAGATATTAATCGTAGAAGTTTGCCATCCACTTGATACTAAAATTATGGAACTTGTTATGTCGATATATATAGCAATAAACTGCGCGCATGCATTGAGGTCACGTAAGAATGAAAACTTAAAGTATAAATTCTTAATCCTAAAATATTCTCTGCTATAATTTAAATTACATAAGAAAATTTGTGTCTTTAATTAATTAAACTAAAGTAATATGTAAGTACAAATTTTTAATTATGAATTATTTTCGTATGACAGATTTTCTAATCTAAACAGTTAATAACTTTAACGATTAATATCCTCAATATATGCTTATCTCGCTGCGCCGTATGCTATCTGATAGTCAGTCTGACAGATTTTTCTAATCTTACTGTAAATACTTAACAATTCCTTTAATAAAGCTAAACGACGCTTTTTTCTGCCAAATTTGTTTGTTTTACAAAATAATGCGTTAATTGATATATTTTTTAACAACTTTTTTGATTGTATATTAAGCTGAATAATTGTCATATTTTTCTTGCAGTTTTTGAGTCTTTATTCACTAGTAAATTATATTTATCTCAATTTTTTTACAGCTCTTAATCATATTTTATGTCTATGTACTTTATGTACAAAGACGATAGTGTACATTAAATGTTGAAAAAAACAGTAAAATAATTTATATGACAAGGGAAACACCAAGTGATGGGATCAAGGATTTTGTTGCGCTTTTTACAGGTTGTTCTTGAGCAAAAAAAAACGACTCGTGTCCGGCCATTTCAGCCATTGGCCCATAGTTTCGAAGAAATCTTTTAAAATAATTATTGTAATAATTTGAAAAACATACTGTATAAATGAAAATATCAGTATCTTTATAAATTTCATTTAATGTCATTAGTTTCAATTACTTTTTGATTGCAATGAAATTTCATAAAATTATATATTAGTATTAAACACATACATTTATGGAATATTTATTATTATCATCGTCGTCGTTGTTGTTATTTACATGAACGCATAAATAAGATTATAATGAAAACTATTACGTATTATTTCCGAAATTAGAAATTGGAAATTATGATTAGAAACAAGTAAGTCATATGTTTGTAATCTTGTTTAGAAGATTTGATTTATTAATAATAATTTATTAATCGATTAAATTATTAATAATACTAGAAAATAATTGTGTTTTTTAGACGTACATTGTAGACGTACGGGATGATATAAATCACAAAAACGAAAAAAACATAAATATTTATTGCATTGTAAACATCTTCTGAATGAATTTTGGTTGCAGACACAATAACTTTTTCTAATATCTGGCGGAAAGCAGATTTGATTGACATTATGGAAATAGCTTCTTTCAAGAATTAATTTTGATGAAAACCAAATTTTTTATTCTAAAATGAAATTCATTCTAAAATTCATTCGTAAGATATTCACAATAAATATTTGTGTTTTTCTTGTTTTTATGATTTCATTTTTATCACTCCATACAATGTACGTCTACAAAACACGATTAGTTTTCTATTATTATTAATAAATCGATTAATGTTAATCAAAAGAAAATTACAAATATATGTCTTACTTATTCCTAATCATAATTTCCAATTTCTAATTTTATCAGAAACTATAACAGTTTTTATTATGATCTTATTTATGTGTTCATGCGAATAACAACAACGATAATAACGATGATAATAATAAATATTCCATAAATAAATGTTTAATTATTATCTATAATACTATTATATATAATTTCATGAAATTTCATTACAATCAAAAAGTAATTAAAACTAATAACATTAAATTAGAAGTTTATAAAGATACTGATTTTTATTTATACAGTACATTTTTCAAATTATTACTAATAATTATTTAAAAAATCGATTTCTTTGAAACTATGGGCCAATGGCTGAAACATCTGGACACTTTTTTTTCGTTCAAAAGCAGCCAGTAAAAAGTGCATCAAAATCCCCGACGTCGTCACCTGGTGTTCCTATTGTGAATTGTTAATAGAATTATTTTTGCAATTTACTACATAACAATATAATTTTGCTTTCCTTTTTAATTGTTTATTTTCCTAAGTTATTAAAAAATTGCGAGTATTTTCGCTATTTCAGTTTAATTTCGTAAACTGACCGCTATGAACGCGCCTAAGTCATTTTGCGAATCCCCTCCACGTTCATGCACAAAGCAAAAACTATTTGTTGTTTTATTTCTTTGCTTTGTTTTTTTATTAGTTTCAAAATGTATTTGACAATAAATTGTTAATTCTCTGCTTTAGCTAATGTTGATTTTTTATAACTGATATTTTGACCAATATTTCTAGATAATATTAGCTGTTACATACAACTAATTAAAATATTCTTATATAAGTGTCAAATTCCTAGCATTAGCAATTATCAAAGTTCACGATAATCAGTCTTGAAAACTGCAATCTGTCCTTGCACATCTACATCTTCATTTGAATCACGATGATTATGCGTTACGATGAAATGTTTACGTAAACTAAATTGCATAGTAAAATATCGCAACTATTTTTATGATAGAAGAAGAACACCTATACTTTATTACAATGAAGGACATTGCATAAAATTAGCTATATATTGATGATAATAATGAGTGTGCAATGTGTGTGTACGTATGCATGTAGTGTGAGATAATCAACTCCCAGAATAAAAAAAACTTTATATAATAGACGTAACCACAATAATTCCAAAAAATCAAATTGTATACGCGTCCGGAAGATACCCATCTTTAGATAAAGTATTTATTTCAAGAATAATTACAATACAAACAGAGAATTTATATTTATTATACAAAAAGAATTTTTAACAGGAAATAGTTCTACTTAATGACCTCTAAGAAAAAAAAGAGAAAACTCGCGTATTTTTATTTTATGTTTTAATCAAACATGTACAGTTAGGAACATAGCTTTTAATGACACCATTATGTTAAGCTAAAAATAGAATTAATGATGCTCAAGTATTAAATTAATATAATCTCATCTCGCACTTTTTCGATGAATGTCAAATTTTGTATTCTATTCTTTGTTATTGTTAGTGGTTATCGTTGTGTATACGTCATTCGTTGCGTAACTATAAACCATCAGCGATCGTTATTCTGTGGTGCATCGTTTAAAAGTTTATTCTTTCATATGTGTTGCAAATAAAATTTGGAATAGGTATTAGTTACTTTTTGTTTACACAAAAATTTATATAATTTTCATTTGTGACGTCATAACTCAATTGAATGCATGTTTCTTTTCATACTACAATATCAAGTGAAATTCGATTGAATTTTTACTTAAAAACTGCACAAGTTCGAGAGTGTGTGGTCTACTGACAATGAGTCTTAATCATTTAACTCATCACTTTAACTCACATTAAAAGTGAGATTTATAAACCTGTATTGTTATGCGATAACATAATTTTATTACCAAAGTAAATGGTGACGTCATTATCGTTGATAAAAATAGTTACCAATAAAAAAATACAGTACTAAAAAGTACGTAAAAAATTTTGAAAAAATTCTTAGAGATTTTCTTCTATAAGGAGAAAATAAACAATTTTTGTCTCTCACTGTTTTTCTGTAAAGTTAATAGTACTTGAGAAAAAAATGATTAAAAATCAATATTTGGTGATTTGAGTAATTGATATCTTGTTAATTATTGCGAAAATTGTAAAATGGTAGAGGACTTTTCGTTTCAATTTAGTCCGTTCTACTTATGCGAGAGTTTTATTACTTATCAAGCACCCTGTACAGATAACAAAGGTTATATATTTAAAAAATTATCCTGCTATTAATATTCATTGTCTGTTATATTCATTATAATATCAGAATTTCATGACTCAAAACATGCATACATGCTATTATTGCGATGATCTATGTTGCTACCTCGAAAGAATAACAAATATAATTTGGGTACTCCCCCACACATGATGCTAGAGAAGAAATCAAGGAGAGTCATTATGTCATAAACTATAAAAACTTAGGACACTATCTCGCGATTAGTCAGTAACTCTGTGATCACATGGATTCATATTCGTGTTGAAACGAAAAATCGAAATGAAAACAATTGTTATCTTGCTCGTCGTTTCTTTCGTCGCCGTCTTGGTAAGATTATTTCATTATTATATGTGTCTCCGCTAATAATCTATTTAATCTATTTCTCTCTAAACAAAATATTCTGCAACTTATTTTTAATATAATTAATTTTCATTATTTAATTATATCGAACTTACTAATATTCACATACGTTCTTGAAACTCTATTTGGCAAAGCTCTCTAATTTTTTTCTATAATTTTAGATTGCGTATTATTTCTTTCTCTAAATATATTTATTAGAAGTGTGCATTAATTTTAAAGGATTTTCAAGAGATAGATAACTATTATCGCATCGGACCATATTGTTGCTACCTTTATGTTCAAAGCACCATCATGTGGCTTTAGTTTTCAGTATATGTCATTTTGCCGAAGTGTAAATATTGTTTTTTTGAACATTGAATATGTCGAATTTTGTACCAATAAAATGCAATTTGCGAGAAGCTTTGCTTTTTTGCTTCCATTTGAAGAAAAGTGCTGCTGGAAGTCAACGAATGCTGTTGGAAGCTTATGATGATTATACTCCATCGATTTCAACATACGAGTACTGAATTCGACGCTATAAAAAAGATGATTTTGACACGGAAGACAAGGAACATCCAAGCCAGCCGAAAAAGTTTGAAGATGAGGAAGTGGAAGCTTTACTCGATCAAGACCCGAGTCAAACGCAAGAAAAACTTGCAGAATCATTAAATGTTGATCAATCAACGATTTCCATACGTTTGAAAATCATTGGAATGATTCAAAAGAAAATTGAGTGCCGGACGAGTTGAAGCCGAGGGATGTCGAAAGGCGCAAAATGACCTGTGAATTGTTGCTTCAAAGACACAGAAGAAAAAGTTTTTTGTATTGTATCGTGACGGGTGATGAAAAATACGCTAATAATCCGAAGCGCAAAAAATCATGGTGCAGACCAGGCGAATCATCAACATCGAACAGCAAAGCCGAATATTCATAGCGCCAAACTCATGCTCTGTATTTGGCGAGATCAGCTGGGTGTAGTGTATTATGAGCTGCTTCAACCCAACGAAACCATCACTGGGGAACGCTTCCAACAATTGATGCAATTGAGCCAAGCATTGAAGCAAAAACAGCCATATTATGTGAAAAGACACGACAAAGTGATTTTCCAAAATGACAACGCTCGGCCACATGTTGCGAAACCGATCAAGGAAACGTTAGAAGCGCTTAACTGGAATGTCCTATCATACCGCCATATTCTCCAGATATTGCTCTTTCCGATTATCATTTATTTCGATCGATGACTCATGACCTGTTTGAACAGCGCTTCCATTTTTATAAAGATATCAAAAAATGGGTCGATTCATGGATAGCCTCAAAAGATGTGTCGTTCTTTCGACGTGGAATCCACTTATTATCAGAAAGATGGGAAAAAGTAGTAGGCTAGCGATAGACTATTTTGAATAATCAATTTGTAACCATTTTTTCACAATAAAATTGTATTTTTATCAAAAAAATTCTTTAATATTGATGCACACTCCCAATATTTAACTTCCACAGGATGTATTATGAAAATATTTTATAATCGTTGGAAATATCAAATAGGCACATTAAAAAATGCGTTAATTATTTAATACAACATTAACATGTGAATAATAATTTTATAATATTCAAATATCCTTATTTGATTGTAGGGCTTTGGCGTTACAGAGGAAGAACGCGCAAAATGGGAACAGATTGAAAAAGATTGTATCGCTGAATCTGGTGTTGATCTGGGTAAGTGAAGAATAAATTATGCATGATTAAAAAACTTATCAAATAAATAATTAATAATAATTTAAATTTCAGCCGTATATCAAAAGAAAGAGAAACCAGATGAAAATGACGAAATATTAGCTTGTTACATTTCTTGTATATATAAAAAATCCGGAATTGTAAGTAAGCTCCTATTACATTTTACATATACAGGATGTCCCAAAATTCGCGGGTGATATTATTACAGCGTAAAAGGAAAAATTAAATAGTAAAAGTGTAAGGCTTTTTTCCGTAAAATAGTTTTTTAAGTATAAAGTTTGATTTATAATCATAAGAGTTAAGTTAAAAAGTCATTTATCCATATGACATGTGTAGTGGTATTAAATAGTAAATAAAACATCGCCTCTGCATGCACACTATCACACGGATAGATAACTTTTTAATTAACACTTATAATTAGTCAAACTTTAAACATTTATACTATAAAAACTTATTTTACAGGAAAAAATAGTGTACACCTTTATTACTTAGTTTTTCACAAAGCTTCACGTTGTAATAATATTTTAGGATCCGTCGTGTGTGTAATGAGTTCGAGGATTTTAGGCAAAGGATTTCGTATCCGTAGCGGTAATATGTATAATCCACAGACTCATAGATATATTCAAGGTCCGTTTTAATTTCTCTTGCTCTGTACATGAATTCTTCGATGTATATGATGTCTCTTCGGATTGTCACAGTCAAATCTCGTTTTTCACGCTTGCATGTTTCGTCAACCTTTTCGAAATCTTCTTTCGTATCACAATATTATTTCCGCAGGTCGTTCTCCTTTTATCCTCATGTTTATATTTTAAAAAATAATCCGTTTAACCTGTGGAAGATAATAATTAATAATTACTAGTTATTATTTTATTTAGTTATTTCTGTGTGTGCATTTTATCGTCATTCTCGGCACGAAGAAGGAATTTACCTGCCCTATCAAAAGAAACAACAGAGATATTTAAATCCCTCTATTGTTTCGTCGAACTGCTGTGTGTACAGGCAATATTGTCCGCGTGCGTAAACGGTATGCGTACCTTTTTTTGAAATACAACGCATCTTTGCCTTATGTATAATCGTGGCGATAATTGTCACCACAATATATTACCCTTAAATTTCAGGACACCCTGTATATAATGTACATTAAGAAAATAAATTAATGAGAAATTAATTTCTATCCCTATATTTTAGTTGAAAGAGGATGGAAAAATTGATTGGGACAAATTACGCGCTAATATGTCAAAACATGAACCACAAGAAAAAATTGATGAGATATATAACAAATGTAAAGACGTTGGTAAGTATGACATAAATTTAATAAGAGGCAAGATCAATTTTTATCCGTTAAAGAATTGACTGTGCTCCGATATTCTGCCAGTACTGAAAATTTATAGTACGCTTTACGTGCGCTATAGATTTTCATCACTGGCAGTGGCTGCATTCAGCAGAGAAAATTAATCAATTAGCGTTTAATGATTCTTTAATATAATTGGTTCTGTTGAACGCAGTCAATGAATATCGGAATGAGATTACAATCAATATTGTAATCTCATGGCAATTTCCACAAATATTTTTTCTCTCAACTGAAAATAAAATAAAATATTGAAATTATTTCAGATGGAGAGGGTTGCCAAAAGGCAAAGAATTTCATGAAATGTATAGACGATGTTGGTCGCGATCAGATGCATTGAGCGATTAAAATTAAATTCCGCAAGAAAATCTAATTGGAATTATTAAAGAGATTTTAATATCATCTATCGTTTATTATACTTTAGTTAACATTAAAATATTATCTTGCACATGTGTCAGTAACAAAACTGTATTGATAAGAAAGTAAATACACGTTTCGTTTCAGCATAAAATTTTCTTTAAAGCTTTCTCTATTCTTTGTAACCTTTCCTCAAATAATAAGAATTATATATTAGATAAAACATATATTACATTGAATAGTGTTTCAGTCTAAGTTATTCAAGAATCAACATAAAATCAATTTTAGATTAAAAATAAAAAAATTATTAAATTCCCTAATAGATAAATCCTCAAGAAACGTTCCAAAGATCATTCAAAGGATATCCCTATGTCCTAAGAACGTTCCCACGCCAGAACATCCCTTGAGTAATAAGTGTGCTATTAGGGTATAATTAAATAAATTATAAATTGATTTGCAATGAGGTAAAACAAAACACATAATAGTTGCAAAATACAATAAATTATTACTGCAAATAAGTTTTATTAAACAGTTTAGTATTGTAAGTTGCATATTTCCTCCGTACTTTTTCTATTTTTATAATTTCTAATGTTTTAACATCTTCATTATCCCGGATCTACAATAGGTATTTTAAGCCTTAAGTCATAAGAAATTGATCAATTACAGTCGAATTTGAGGAGAATAATCGACTATGATTCGTCCATTTCTTATGGTTTAATGCTTAGAACTCTATTGCAGATTCGCGATTAGCGATGTTATCGCAATAAAGGTAAAATCTATAAGTTAACTCCGGTACATACGCCCCAGACAGCCATCTACGTTCTAACAACGTTAGAACAATATCGCAAACGTATGTTGAATACAATGTCAAGATATTCGAGACGCGTTTGTAATGTACAGAGTATTTCTTCAGAATCTATTACGTCCGCGGTTTTTCATTCTGTAAACTTTCGCAGGGAGCTCCTAGTGATATACCGTAGTTATACTGAGATGTATGAGTATGCTTCAATACGTCTCCAGTACGTACCTATATCCGCGTGTATCATAATAATCATGTCTCTATTTGTCATGTATGCATGCACACATGTACATATACACAGCCTCGCGCACATGCTTGTGTATACAATGCCGAACGAAAATATTGGTACGTGATTACTATTATGAAATAGTATTTTCGGAGAATTAAATCTTTGAAAATACTTTTATTTTATAATAGCATTCTCTGTGTCAATACTTTTATGTCGGCCTAAATAATGCGATGATTTTTTTAGAAATAGTATTACGCGAAAGTAAGAATTTCGAGTTTCAGCACAGATTTCGATCCAACAGGAGAGTTGTTGTAAGTAACAGAATAAAGATTAGATTATCTGATGCAGGTTGGTTCTGCATTCAACATTGTTTATTCTGAAAATATATTACAAATATATTATACATGAGAGATAATGCAAGAATGTTTTAGAGACATTTTGGGTATGTTTGATGTAATAACGATACATTTAGTATCAAAATTGAAGTTGTTTAGTTATTATATTTAATACGTCTTGACAATGTACAAAGAATGATATTTTAATGAGACGTCACATTAACGTTTCTAGTTTCTTCGGTAAAATCACAGTACCTTCAGTATAGAAATAGAATATTAGCATACTGTCATGTGCAGTTTGGGGCCGCACCCAAGGCTGGACAAAATACATCATCAAACTATTTGAAATACAAAATACAAAATACTTTTAAAATTTGTATTTCAAATACAAAATACTTTTTTAAATACAAAACACAAAATATTTCAAAATTTTCTAACAAACTCTAACGGAAATAAAAATAGCAGTAAACTTATCCATAAGGTGAATTTTAATCAGTTGAAATTCACCTTATTGCGAAGTTATAGATAAGTTTATTGTTATTTTCATTTCTGTTCGATTACGTAGACCTAAAACACACAATATCCTGATTGACTCATCGTTTAAGTTTACGTCTTATGGTCATTGTTGCGGAATTTTGTGTGGCAGCGCTAGAGCCTATGGCAAATACAAAAACGTAAGGTCGTAACACGTAAGCAGAAAGGAAATGCGTCGTCTACAATGGGCAGTAGCAGTAATAGATTAAGGAGTAGGCGTAAAAATCAACAAATTATAGTCGAATGTGAGAAGGATTAATTACCATTAGTCGATTTCTACACCTAATTCTTAATCCACTACTGCTATTGCCTATTGTAGACCATAAGATTAGATTTGCTACTGACCTTACGGTTTCATAATCATTTCCATGCAATTCGCTTACTGATTATGTTTTATGGCCTTACATTTTTGTATGTACCATGAGCTTTAGGCCTGTTCTATAATAGAGACATAAGCGATAAGCCATAAGAAATTAACCAATCATAGTCGATTATTCTTCTCACACTTAACTGTGATTGGCCAATTTCTTACGGCTTACGACTTATGATTCTATTGTAATAAGGCATAAGTTCTACAATATGTCACATCTCGGAGTCATTAGTCGTTTATCGCATATTGTATGTCGGGTATAAGTACGACTTGCCAGTCTACAATTGTGTCGTAAGTCAGAACAATGGATATTGAAACATTGAGTATTTATTATTAATTTAGATGCGAATTATAAGAATGAGATTATTTTTAAGAAAACGTTCTATGATAAGTTATTTTATATAGCTGCATCCGTAAAATGGAAGTTATATTCCATCCAGTCGTTGTTGCAAGAAAAGATAAAAGTTGACCATCTTCCATTCTGATACCGACAGTCGATTCGCAATAACTTCATTCGACAGCCGTTCAAGTGTGAATGTGTCTCCACAAATTTTAGAAGCTGTAAGCTTATTGGCTACCGCATCACATTTTGCCGCGGGAAGCTTTTCCGCGTCGAGTGTGCAGAAGCCAATACATGATGTAAGAATACTAGATATTTCGTTCCAGTTGCGCAGTAGCAGCGTAAATTTGGGCAAAATTTTGATTGGCTATTCTAATATGCCAGCGCTATTATATGCAAGAAAGTCAATTTAGACAAAAATTTGATTAGTTGTTTCCAATATTGCTATCGCCATTATGCGCAACGGAACATCTGATATTCTTACATTATGAACTGCGTTTAGGAACATCACCCGGATGCTCTCAGATGTCATGTCATCCTTGTTTAACGTTTGATAAACAAGGATGTGACATCCGGGGAGCACCCAGATAGGAATCCAAAAGCAGTCATGATGAGATACAAGTCAATGGGCCTGTTCAAGTCGAAAAAGCGGCTAGGTCTGCTCGCCATGCAATTAAACATGATTAGTTGGACCCAATGCGCATGCATGTTTCTTCGTCCAATGTGCAGAAGCCATTACTGTTACGGAAAGTGTGTGTGACCAGCTTTAGAGCTGTCGCAGACAAAATTTCTGTAACCTTAAGATGTGAACTTAAGCTAATACCAATCAGGATACTGCTTTACAGCTACTCTAATGGAAATAGAAATAAATTTATCCATAATGCGTGTTTCAACTGGTTAAAATCCACTTTATTGCGGTTATGTATAAATTTACTGTCATTTCCATTTTCGTTAGATTAGCAATAGATCTAGCAATATCCTGATTGACTCATCGGCTTAAGTTCACATCTTACGGTCACTGTTGTGGAATTTTGTGTGCGGCAGCCCTTAGGCCTATTAAACAATAGAGTCGCAATTCGTAAGCCGTAATGCTGAATTCACAATGGACCTGACGTACGACGCATGTCGGATCAAGTGTGAATTCAGCATAAGAAATTGACCAAACACAGTAGAATATGAAACAAGAATAATCGACTATAATTGATTAATTTCTTTCAGCTTACAAATTGCGACTTTATTGTATAAAGCCTCGTCTACAACAGTTGCACAAGCTGTGTCGCATGTCGTATGAAATGTCGCAGAAGTGTCGTATATAGTCGCATGATTGTTGTAGTCGCAAGAGCTCTTATCGTACGGAGTTAAGCCAACTTCAATTTTCTGCGACTGCGACAGGCGTGTCGCATGAACTCAGCCAATCCCAGCACAGCAAGTTGACGTTTAGAATTTGTTGTCAAATTGTGTGCAAATAATTATTGTAGATGCTTATATAGCGACACTCTTGCGACATGTGACAAATTTTTTTGCGATGCTACTACTTACGACATGCGACACAATCTATGCGACTATTATAGACAAAGCTTAACAGACCTTAGGCTGGAATTAGACTACGCATTGAAGAATAAAATTAAAGATTGAAAGATTGATGTTTGACTAATCAGAACAAAAGAAACCAAAATTTCTTTGTCCTGGTAAAATTTCAATCTTTAATCTTTAATCTTAATCTTCAATGCATAATCTGATTCCGACCTTGCTCTACGTCATGACAATTACATCTTGTTACGTCTTATTTCTGCTATAATCCTAACGTTTCCGAATGCAGCCAGTAAGTCTATCGCGTTGCTTCAAGGATTATTATAAAGGATCTTTTTTGACATTTCAAATATAAGATACATTGAAATTGTATTAAAATACAATTTGTATTTCAAATACAAGTATTTGAAATGTGCCTAGCCCTGGCCACCTAACAAAAACATAATTTATTAAGTATTATTTATTATTTTTTAAATGTACTATATCAGTAAAAACTTTGTACTGTCTACTAGTTAGCTTCTGTACCGCGTACCACCTACCGTGCTGTATGTAATCGCATCCTCACTGTAATCATAATATGAGTGCGTTCCGATTTACGCATGAAGCATGTGAGGTGCAATACTGATGCGCAACGCTTCGAAATCGTTTCGTTTTTTTAATGCGCATATAACACTCATGAAGTGCTTGTAAATTCGAAACGATTTCTTATGCAAACTGTGGACTGCATTGGTAATGTTAAAAATGGGCGATTGCGATTCATTGATTAGTTACAAAGATAAAGAATAAATAAATGTATTTTTTTTAACTTTTAGGGATGAAGAATATAAAACATAAATAATAAGGAAGCACAGAAACAACGCAAAATATCTATAACGAAAGTCGTATATTTAAAAAAACTCATATAAACTTAAAAAATGTGATAAGCTTTTAAAAGTAGAGATTTCAAGCTTTAAAATCCTTTTTTTAAATTTGAATTTCATTCATTATTGACGAAGATATTGTATATACAACTTTGAGCTAAAAAATACGCGATGACTTTTTACTACACCTAATATAATACGCTTCCATACATTTTTATCAGAGCATAGATTTAAAAAATAGGTACTATTATTTATAAAAATTTATGATGATGAGGTAGTCGTCTCCAAATTTATCGTATTATTTTTAAATATAATTTAGAATAATCTACAGTTTCATAATTTTGTTATTATGTTGAAATATCATCCAAATATCATTAATTGCAAATTATAAAAATATTGTATTAAGAATTAAAAATATTTTTCAAATTATATTATTATATTACAATACTATACAATAATATAATAATATACGAATATATTATATTATTTTATAACACATTTTTAATTGTTAGTTAAAAGTATTTAATATAATAACGTAACATAACATTAAACTTTAAAAAGATTGACTTTTAAATTTAAAAATTCGAAATTAATTAAAATAAAATAAACTGATTATAATATAAAGTAAACAACTTTTAAGGCTTCAAAGTATTTGTTTTGACTTCCTCTTCGCCATAATATGCTATTCGTTTTTCTTTTTATAAGAGTTCTTAGAAAGATTTCCGATCCATTTAAAAGTCACAGTACCACGAATATTTGTTCTAAATTACACATGAAGCGCATATACTGCATAAACGCATCACATATATTAACTGCCTCAAGTCAAAAGAGAAGCAGTCAATATACTGAGAGGAGTGCTAAGAATTTAATACGGTTAGTACAATCTAGGAAATTTGTAGCACTTTCGAAGCGCTTTCGAAGCGAGCAATAGCTAATTTGGAACGATTTTCTGTGCAGTTTACGCGCTTCATGCGAAATTCGGAACGCACTCTACATCGCTGCAACAAGCGTCACCATGAAATTGTACCTTAATGGTTTTTAATAGGAAATAGTCATCAAGTTTGATTTCGACAATTCGAGTTGGCAACACTGCATGCGCCATTGTACTGTTGATACCGGTTGGGCGGTTAACCGGTGTATTTGTTTGATCTAAAGATTTCATGTGGCACAGTGTGTCATTTTCACCTTTTGGATACTTTCAACGCTAAATTGAGATTTCTTGCTAGACCGTGTTAGATGGGAAATGGATTCGTTAAGTGACGTCAAGGAGAATCTTGACCAATCGATTCGTCTATTAAGTCAACAGAACAGTCAACGGAGAACATTTTTGAGGTTAAGCGGCCAGCGGAGCACCACTCCGAAGAGGATATCATTACAGGCAACCAGTCAGTCGCGGAGGGATGCTGATGATAATAGACAGATGCTCGGTGACACGCACAGCTCGGGGATGGTCGACAAGAATTCCTCGGGAACCAGACTAACCAAGCTCTACAATGTGGAGCTTGATACTTCGTTAACCCTCGCGCCTCACGAAATCCGTGATATAATGATGCGCTCGGAGAGGAATGACATTACCATTAAGGAGATGATGGAGGACAGTACAGCGACTGGGGCGATTCTGAAGGCAAATGAGCCGTGGCGAGAGGCCAAATCCAAGCTCTATTACGACTTCCTGCAGAGTGTGCAAGCGCACTTCTCGAAGGCGCAGATCTTTGATACTATCGCGGATTTCATACAGAACTGTACCGACACGCTGGACATAATGAGAGGTATTGAAAATACTAGAAACAACTTTGTTCTGTGTTAAAATCAAAATAGCTTTATAACTTTAAGAATAAATCAAATACAAAATACCTATATGAACCTCTGCAGTTGTTGATACATACATATATTTATAAGACAGTAAGATATAATTTGCAAGAATTTGAATGTACTTACCAAATGAAGTTAACTACTAATGTTTTGACTCATCTTCATAAATACAACAGGTATTATACTGTATGCCAATTACAATGACCAACACTGAGGCTAAGAGAATGTTTTAATTCTTCTTGATGTATATATTATTTTGCAATGAAAAAATATTTTTTATATCTAGAAAAATATTTCAAAATATACCACAAGTTTTAAAAAGTCTCAAAAGTCTCTCTTGATTCTTTTAAAAAAATTCTCAAAGAATTACTTTAATGTGTTACATAAGATTCCCTCCTTAACTCAGCTGAAGTACTGGGTTACATACCTAGTTTTGCCATAAATTCTGTCTCTCTCTCAGTAGTTTAAACTGATAGAGAACAAAAAAAAACAGCAACAAGGTAGATCCAAAATTATACATATATTTTGAAAGTAGAGGAAAAGAAGCTACAAAACCATCTAATTTTTATTCCAAATTCTTGTCTTTGTTTTGATCAAAATATGGTCTTTGATAGTTGTTGTTAAGCCTCTTTCTTAGTCACACTTTGTTCGATAGTCAGTTTTGAACTTTCCAGCAAGACTCAGTCCTTGCACACAAGGTGAAAACGACGCAAGCATGGCTGGAGAACAACGTTCTAAGCTTCATCAAAGCTTCTGATTGGCTGTCTGGACTTTAATTCGCTAGATTATAAAATGTGGAACGTTTTGGAAGAGATGACTTGCAAGAAGCCTCACCGTAATTTGGAGTGGCTCAAACATTCCATTGTGTCAGCAGCTGAGAAGATTCTTCTGGAGATCGTGCATAAATTGATCGATGAATAGTCCGAAGTTTACGCAAATATATGAGACAAAGATGGGCATTTTGAATAAAAAAATAGATGGTTCTGGTCTTTTCCTCTACTTTCAAAATATATGTATAATTTTGGGTCTATCTGTTGTTTTTTTGATCTATTCGTTTAAACTACTGACATAATTTATGACAAGACTAGGTACACCTTAATTGTATAATAACACTAAGCATTTATCTACAAGTAAGGATGGAATAGATTAGAGTAAGGCAATATATATAAAAAAATTTCATCCCCATTATTAAGTCTATCAGTCTAGTTGGTTCCGAGGGTTAAATGAGAATTTTCCACAGTTGTTTTTTATTTATTAGATTGTTGAATTCAATATAACAAAAATATGTTACTAGAGAAATTTTTATGTAACGAACCGAAAGCTCTGTGAGTCAAAACATATGTATGAATTTTTACTGTTAAAATTAAATTTTATATTAATTAAATGATTTTTTGAACATAACTCCTATTAAGGTTTGATTATTGGTCGTTTGTCGAAAGATATTGTTTTTGCTGTGCATATATTCGAGCATTATATTATTTTGTTATTAAAAAATGTTTTTTTTTTAAATAATCGAAATAATGGTATTTTTTTCAAAGTATGTTCGATTAAGTTTGAAATCTCGTTAGAAAAATTTCTCTAACAGTTTTTCGAAACTATGAATTTTTAAAAACTTATTTTGCGCAAATATTAAAACATTTTCTTTTCTTTTTTCCCTAAATATTTCGAATATTTTTAATTTCTCAAGCTTCACACCTATTCATTCTTCTTTGTGATCCTTTGACATACCGATTGAAAAAAAGTTTGTTCAAATTCTATGCATTACAGGTAAAGATATACGCGATTGAAAACATCGGGATAACACCCATATGCTCTAAAATCTCAAATCAAACATAGTCCTCTAGTTGAGGGTTAAAAAGGAAACACAATAAAGTTTGTGATACTATTATTAATTTGATTGCA
This sequence comes from Trachymyrmex septentrionalis, assembly GCF_001594115.1. Taxonomy (NCBI): domain Eukaryota; kingdom Metazoa; phylum Arthropoda; class Insecta; order Hymenoptera; family Formicidae; genus Trachymyrmex; species Trachymyrmex septentrionalis. The sequence continues at coordinate 882,838 of NW_017304207.1, read as the reverse complement.
TACTGAATTCTGCGCTTGACTCTCAGTAATCTATTTTCTACATTGTTTTTATTTAATCATTTCATAGCAGATGTCAATGTATTAAATTTTAAGCAAAACATTATTGTCTGTCCCAACAGGTATGCAATCAAAAGTTGAGAATACAGAAGTAGCAGAAGAAGAAATTTCTTTGGAAAGTGAAAGGAACACATGGAGACTGATATATTGCCTCTATCAGAATCGTATAAGTAGCGCTGGCTTGTCTACACAAATGGAACATGATGGACCAACAAGCAATAATTATATCTCTGAGAAAGATGTTATAGAAAATTTGTATAAGTCTGAGAGTTATATCAGAGAATATCAATTGATTATTGATTGGTTAGAAAAAAATGCTTTGGATCAAGCGGATAAATGTCCGTCCATAGAGCTCTTTACCGATAAAACAGTAGCTTGGGAAAATACAGTTCATCAGTTGCATAATCAAAATTTGGGAATTGCATTCAGCTCATCCAGACCACTGGTATCGTCTTTAGATCCTGATGCACCGATACGAGAGGGTAGGCCATTACATGATTTGGATAGAGAAGATGATGCCAGGCTTGAAAAACGAATGTTTATAGAGGTATATATAGAGACTACATACTTGGTCTCAATTGAAATTATTTGTGATTTATTAAAATTATTAAAATTATTATTTTTAAACAAGTTTTAACATCTTTGTTTTGCTTATTTTTTTAGCAATTGATCTTATACGCGTTTAATTATTATAATTAACCCTCAGTACCCACATCTCAAAAAAGTCCTTATCTATCTACATCCGGGTAACCCGTAACAGCGTTTTCTTTTGCTTGTATCTCAGATTGTAGTGCATCGATTTTTACTAATTTTTTTTTAATCTATTGTTTGAAGACTGAAAAAAAGAATTTTTGAGTTAGAAAGTCTTGAATGTCGTAGCACAAAAGATATTTTGCAATAAGTGAAAAGGGATCGGGAAAAACGTCTGAACTATGGAAATCGGAGAGATTACGCTAACTCTTTGTGGGTACTGAGAGTTAAATAATTATATTTTTATAATAATTATAATTTAAATAACAAATCTTTTTATATAATGTTATAAAAATAATTAAAAAAATGAAAAAAATGTAATTATATTTAAAACAATGTGTATTATAGGTACGTTGTGGACGTCTTCAGAAAGCACAAGCATTAGCCATGCATTGTGGTCAACCTTGGAGAGCCGCATCTTTATTAGGATGGATTCCTAATCATGACCCAAACTATAGTAATCCATTGACAGACACTAAATTACCAATCGAAGGGAATCCTAATAGAAGTCTTTGGAAAATATGTGCTTGGGAATTATCGCAAGATAAACGCATAGGTAATTATTTATTTAATATTACCGAAAAAAGATTGTAAATTATTGGAGTACTTTTGTTAGAATAATTTTTAAATACTTTAAAATGCCGAAATTTTATAAATATTTCTATGTATACATATTTTACAATTTTATTGCAGGTATATTTTATCGTGCCATATATGCAAGTCTTTGTGGCAATGTCCAACTATTACTTCAAATAGCATCCTCTTGGCAAGATGCATTGTGGGCTTACGTGAAGAGTCTTCTAGATATCAAAGTCGAATCAGCATTGAGATTAATGATGATAAAAATTTATACAATTATGCCGGAAGAATATTGGAAAAATGAAATCTCGTTGGAAGACGCGTTCAAAGAGCTGCACGCGTCGAAAAATCCAATAATACGTGCTCAATCTAACAAACCTGATCATTTAATTCAAAAATATCTAATACTAGATCAAATACCTAAGTTAATGGAAGAGATTGAAAGTATGATAGACGTCGGCACCTGTGACTCGCAGTTCCTTAGATTTTTGGCTCATCTAATATTATTCTTCAGACAAATCGGGAAAAGTACAAAGGATAAAGTAGAAGACAAAGTTTTGCTGGCGTATGTTCGCGTTCTTATTGAAATGGGTGATCCGACTTTAATTGCGTTCTACACAGCTACATTACCACAAGAGGATCAAATAATCAATTATGCCTCTTACTTAGAAAGTGTTAAAGAGCATGAAGAGCGCAAGAAATGTTTGCGTGCAGCGGAAGACGCGAACTTGAATGTAGAAGCAATTACAAAATTGGTAGTGGAAAACATACGTAAGAAAGACATAGAATCCGATCCAACAGACTTAAAGGGAACTATCACTGAAGCGGACATGGAAAAGATTAATGGTCTGGATTGGTTGATTTTCTATCAAAGTCAGAGAGAAGAAGCTTTACGACAAACAAACGCGCTCATTAGATACTTTTTGACTAACGAAAAAATCGATGCGGCTCGAAAAGCATTTAACAAGGTAAAAATTAAAAATAATTATAATTATTATATGAATTTTATTATAAATGTTAACGCAGTTTAATTCTGTAATAAATTGTTTTGATTAGTGTATAATTGAATAATTGTTTTTGTATGTTGTATATAGATTCCATCAGATTCAATTGAATCAGTTATGAGCGAGTATCCTACTATAGATTGCACGCTTAATCTTACGATAACTAATAACTTGTCGAAAAAAGCTGCTGCAGCAATAAGGGAATACCTTTGTTATAAAACATATCTTGACGCCCAAGAAGGTTTTAGCGAATGGTTCTCTCATTATCATCACGGTAAACCCACACCACCAGAAGAATTGCCCACATACGCTACGTTTACTGAAAAGGTTGCGTACGATCATAGAAAGACGCAGTACAATTTAGAACTCGAAAGATGGAAATCTACTATGCAGCATCATACGAAGGTACGCGAAAAATGTGATTGCGCACAAAATATTAACATAAGCACAATCGAATGTGAATATATGAATGCTTGTATCTTTTTGTTTCAGGCTGTGAAACAATTATTATTTAATGTTTTATTGTTCCCTGACGGTGGTTGGCTCGTCGATTCGAAGAGTAGTAACGACGAGTCGTGCACGCCCGAAGATGAACTTAGGGAACACCAGTTGAAAAAGCTGCGTGAGCTTTGTATTCCTAAAGTCACACTTTTGCTACATTCGGTTATGTCGGAAATGAACGAGCACGACGGCTCCATTCAATTGGCTGACGTACTTGCTTCCGAGCAATATCAGCTATACAAAGTACGTATAAACAATAAAGTAACTATTGTAACATATTTAGATTAGTAAATTTTATAGAAATGTGTATATTTATATATCATTGTTTTTGTATAGGTATTTTCAAAGGGAAAGTTACGCGAGGTGTTTAAAAAGATCTGTGAATCTTCTCTTGTCTTAATGGATCAAAAGAAAGACCCTTGGGGATATCCAAAATGAAGTTTAAATATATACTACTGTATAAACCTCTCTTCTTTGTACAGCAACATATGTTATTTATATTAGTCAGATATCATTAGTCCTTTTTTTAGCCATCGCATTAAATGTACAATCTTGATGATACCTTTTCTCCTTTTTTTCTTTTTTTATAAAACCAGTTTATTGTCAACCACAAGAAGTGAATATAAAATTTGATACAATGTTCAATAATTCGTAATCATAATATATCATATACCTTGTGATTACTTAGATATGCTCCTTTTACCCAATTATTAATAAATGTAGCGCTATCAAAGCCATTAAGATTAATGCGTGAAACGTGCAATGAAACTCATAGTCCGTAAAAGAACATCCTGAGATATATTTCGCAGCGACACTTAGAACTTTGGTTTTACAGTTGAAACACTTTTAATCGTATATCTTGATCAGATTGCATAACATAAATTCACGCACGACAACAATGAATACGTATGTTCCATATGAAAGAATATGTTTCATATGCAAGAATAAGAACGCCTGAAATGAAACGATGCTGCATCTCATTGAAATATGAACGAATGCCATTACATTTAAAGAACAATAGTGTTATGATTCATTGCGTATTCTATTCTGTTGTCAAAGAGACTGATATTTTTCTGTTGAGAAATAGGTAGCAATCTTCTTTTCATCAAAATTTCCTTTCTTTCTATGGCTTTGATTTTGAAGATCGGATGCTTTCTAAGTAACGCTACAGGTTAACTGAAAAAGAGATATTTATACGATACATTACATATAGACTATATAAAGAAAATTAACATTTTCGACAAAGTCTCCTATCTATTAAACAATCGAGATTTTAACGACGCTCGCGCGCTTCGTGATCGACGTTGACTGACTTTTTTTTTCTTTTATCTTACCCGAGATATGTCAAATTACGATTTAAACATTGTAGTAAGGATTGACTTCTTATTACGTGTTTTATGCGACAATGAAACCATGAGCATTAATATATCTTAATAATCTCTAGGCAAACTTTGGAATGAATAAAGAGCTAGAGATATCATTTAGAATAATTTTCTGATCTAACGCGTATATGAAAAAACCATCATGAATTTTTATTTTAAATATGTGAGATGGAGACTTGAAGACACGAAAAATATTTAGATCTTGACCGCGCCGAAAGATAACAAAATCTCAGAAGACTTCAAAATGCTACTTCAAAACGCATTTGAAGAGGTTTCTTTGGCTTTTAGATATTTTTTATATATATATATAACCAGTCATCGCGTTATTCGCGCAATTTATTTTAAATTAATTCAATGCTTGATAATACACTTGATAGATTGAGCGCGAAAAGATCATTATTTCTTATCTTTCAGCACGGCGTTATGTAATGTAACAACCTCACAGTGAAAAGAGTATATCGTGTTAGAATTCTTCGGCATTCTTGCAAATATTTTTACCGGATTTGAACTCGTACAGTTCGTGCATTTGCTTGAAACAGGAGACAAACGAACGTTTTAGATAAAGTGTCCGCGATAACAAGTAGACGATTAGTGGAGTTAGTTGTTAGTTAAGCTAGCCTAACATGTAAACGCTGAAGAGAAACGAAAGGGTTGACAATTTCAACGTTCCTCGGAACAATTCGACACGCGCGCGCTAGTCCTGCAAGACGATTTTATTCGCCAGCTAATACTTTCACTCTCTATGTAAGATATTCTAGCTTTGCAGTACGGAACGGACGTGCTTTTCGTATGCGGAGCAATGGATCTAAAAAATACTTAAAGATAAGTATCCTGCCTACGAAATTTTTCCAATGAAATCACCAATTTTTGTAAAAATTTTCTAATTCTTTTTTTTCTAGGGATCAGGTACATCAACATCAATTAGCATTTATCAAACCTTCCTCCACTTTTTAAAAATTCATAATTTTTTTTAATTTTACTTAAAATTTTTCATATAATATTTCAGAATTTTTCTAATAATTCTTCATACATTTTTTAAATATAATTTTTCATAATATTTCTATATTTGTTTCAGAATTTTTTGAAATTTCTGTACAACTAATAACTTTTTAGAAAAAAAATCTTGCACTAATCATATGGAAAACATGGTTTCGGTCAAATTGGTTGAAACTGTGATATTTTGTAAATTATGAGATATTAATGAAAAATTTCCTTAGGAAAAACCATAAAAAATGGATAGATGTTGCTGTGGCATCATTTGAAAATTGCTATTTTACATTTAATTGGACTAAAAAATATCTTTATTTATTAAATTATTTATTTTTTTGCAATTGTACCTTAATACCTTTATGCATAAATAATGAAATAAATCGATTGATATAAAAAAATATATAGTCTGCATATTGCAAATTGCATAATTTTTTTTCAATTTTTTTTCAATTTTTTTTACAAATTGAAACATTCTTTCATTCTATAATTTCTGAAAAAAACTTATAAAATCTGAAAAAGTTTAAGCTATTTTTTCAAAAACCTTTATAAATTTAAAATATAAAAATTTCTTAAAAATATTATGATGTTTTATGAGAATTTTTTTCAGAGTACTTTTATTTATTAGTGGTAAGATATCAATATTCAAAGATGTCAAAGCAAAAAAAAAACAAAAGTTATAACATGGCTTAATTTGTATAATTGACAACGTAAAAGAAGAATAAATTCAAATAAGACAGTTGACATACATAATTTTCTCTCCTAAATTGTATATCTAATCTCATAAAGTTAAGATTTGTTTTTAAATTTTAAAATTGTGTGACTGAACAAATCTTTAATTTATTGAAGATTAGAAAAGCATAATTCGATGAAGCTTTATAAATCTCTTTTTATTTTCCTGTTTCATCGTTTAACTAATTAACTCATATCTTTTTGAAGAAATAGATTTTTTTTTATATATAATATAGAAGGAAATGCATAATATAGAAGTGTATAATATAGAAGGAAGATGTAATTAACGTTATATTGTTGCAACTGTCCCGGAATTGCGACGTCACACACCACAAAAAAGGCTTTTGTGAAAAGCAATACTTGCACAGGTGTTAAGCACGATATGATCCGACTATCGTTCCGTACATATTAACAATGCTTTGTCTCCTTTGCTTAATATAAATTTTAAAATAATTTTTATCTCGAACTCTTATAGCTATTTATTCCTCTTACCGAGAAGTTACAAGACCATTCGTACTTAAGCGATCGTTTTTACAATATATTGTTTGAAATATTAGTCTGCGCGTATCAAAGCTAGTTGTACAGTTTGGAATGTATACAATAATTGCACGAAAAAGGGAGATAAAAAGAAAGAAGCTTTTGCAATATGCTTTTTGTGTTATTTTTGCGTATATGAAACGCTAAAGTAATGATGTAGAATAAATGACAATGAAAATGCAAAGTGATAAGCGCGTTGATATTAACTTTACAGTTAATTCACATTTATCGTAGAACTTCTCTTTTAAAATTTGCGATAAAAATGTATGTAATATATAGAGATATTTTTGCAAAAACTTCTTGATGAAATTGCTAATCGGAATATATCAATGCCTTTAATAAGTTAATAATGGTATAAAATAATTACACAGCATTTTCAGAGTAAAATTTCGACATTGTTCATAATGTGTCCATGCGCAAATACAGACTTCGAAAAACATATAAAATTTTAAAAGGCATTGCAATTAAAATGTAACGAAAGATACGCTAAGACTATTTCAAAACTCTTTTGTAAAACCTATCGTTAGTGATTATATAACTAATTTTTGTTGGAATCCGTTGCTTATGGAAAATTGCCTAAATTGCATTCGGACATAATATAATAAGAATTTCATTTTTTATCTTATCGCACCTCTGTCATTCCACATGTCTTACATAGTAACTGCATGGATGGAAGCTTATAAGTAGATCGTTTTAGTAATATTTAATTCAAAGATAGATCTAAAGTTGTAAATATATTACGTGCTAAGTACCACTAACAATTCGAAATCACGTTAAAACTGTACAACATTGACGGTAATCGTTCACATGCTATACCGGATGATTAATATTTTGAATTTAATCTCCGGAGGCGCTTCCACAAACACGTTTCATTTATCCTCTTTTTATACGTATTAATGTATACAGTAATATAGCCAAAAAGTTCTCTTAGCATCTAAGTTATTATTTGTTTCTTATGAACTAACAACTTGGGTCATCATCGGGCTGCTTCTAGAAAAATAGAAATACTCACCAACCTTTAGTACAACTAAAGAAGTAAAATATAAGGTAATTAAACGCGAACAAAAATTAAGCTTTCTGAAATATGTAGAAATTATTATTATAATAAGAGATATATCAATATTTCTTTTTTCATTTCAAGTAAACTCTGCAAAATTAAACAATTTAGATAAATGACAATTTAGAAAAAGATGGATTGACAAATGTCAGAGAAGATAATCAATTATACTTGTACGATTTGAACTAAGACAATAGATTCATTGGATTCATTTTTTATTTAATTTTGTTACTTATTGAAAATATTATAATGAAATTTTATTTGTACTCACACTACGAACGATGTATTTATCTATACGTTATTGTCTATATATTATCTGTACATGTACATCATGCGAATGGAACACTTTACCTATGCGACTTATGACTTATGTTTTATTGCAGAATAATACACGGTTTATAATTTTTGTCTCGTACATATATATGGGCGAATGATTGATTCGTACACATGCAATTTGTTATTTTAAATTGGCGAGTAATTTGATTATAATTGATCTAAGAAAAGAAAAACTGCTTTTTCCGGGAGCAGCCCGCTTCTATTGTAGATCCTGCAAGTTGATTATCTATTATTGTCATTTCCGAGTATAGGAGTTTCATCCGCTTATAAACTAGAATCTGTTACTTTCAAATTTCCTTAGAAAAAGAAGAAATAAACGGATGAAAAATATAGCGACATAGCCGTCTCGAGCAAAGATCTCGTTATTGATCGGGATTACTCTCAAGTACTGTCATATCGAAAATTCAGCGACACAAACATCGATTAAACGGTTCTTATTTATTTACTTATATGTAATTAGTACGAGTCCTTATTTACCTTCTCTTTTTTTTTTAACTCTTCGCCCTTTATAAAGCTAGATAATGTAAGTTTCAGAGAATTCTGTTCGGTATATGATATACTTGTGTATGTGTATATACGTATGTAATGAAATACAGACTGGTCTTCGTGCGATAAGCGGTTGAATCGTAAAGAATTTTGCTGCTGCAAATTTCGCGGACACCCCGGCACTTAGCAGCTGGGCACACATTTAAAACTTGACATTACGAGAAGGACATTATACTAAATTCACTATCCTAAGTGATTATGTATTCTGCTGATTTCTCTTGGTTGCACATCTTATCATATCCTACGTTTTGCAATGTGAGTTACATCTATGAAATGTCTGCCTCAGGTCATTTTTTGATATTTCTTTTATAATTTTATGTTTCCTTTTTTTATTATATTTGCAAAATTTGTCCTTGCTACGCGCACAAAATACAGCATTGCTTAATAACTAT
>NW_017304207.1:872775-873878 GCF_001594115.1 Trachymyrmex septentrionalis | reverse complement strand
AATGTCTGCCTCAGGTCATTTTTTGATATTTCTTTTATAATTTTATGTTTCCTTTTTTTATTATATTTGCAAAATTTGTCCTTGCTACGCGCACAAAATACAGCATTGCTTAACAACTACAATTATGTCGGCACACATATAAAATATTGTAAACATAATTAAAATTGCAATGAATATTTGAAGAAATAGTTTTTGAAATAGTTCCTTCTATGATATTTGTTTTCTATGAAATATAAGCTTTACTCATGCGACACGCTTCACGCACAAGAGACCAGTTCCAAAGTACTAGACGGTGTCCTTCTGTCGAGTGGGTCCTAATCCTTGTAATTAAAGACATTTATTATTATCTGTACCCAAGGCACATTTACTTTCATTCCGTTTTAGGAAGGTCCACTCTATAGTATATACATATTATAGCATTGTTACACGTATAGGGGATAGTTTGTAACTTGCACATCACCCTTAAATATTACTTTTTCTTTACTTTCTCTTGTACATAATTCACATTTCGTTAATCTCTTCTCTTTCTCTTTTTCTCTTGATTGACTACTCTACGTATTATTGTCAAGTCGACAGCATTTATAAATGTATTTCTTACGTATTATCGTCGATTTAAAGTTATATTAAGATCAACTATAGTTTTGTGCAAAATTTACATTGTACATGCTGATACATCTCCATTTCTCAGCATCAAATTTATATCTATATATAATTATATGTTAATCATCTCGTCCCCAGATATCATTTTGACATATCCTTCCCCTAAACGATCGTTCATTACTGTCAAAATTTCAATAATTATTCAGTTCTTATTACAATTATTGTCAAAATTTTATTGATTATTCAGTTCTGATCACGATTATTGTCAGAATTTCATTGATTATTCAGTTCTGATCACGATTATTGTCAGAATTTTATTAATTATTCAGTTCTGATCACGATTATTGTCAGAATTTCATTGGTTATTCAGTTCTGATCACGATTATTGTCAGAATATCCATTTCGATCGTTATTATTGTCAAACTCAGCTTTATATGCTAAAGAAAGTATGGAAATTTTGCGTCCATGTTCATACATGTATACGTGTATGCGTGTACCTGTGT
>NW_017304207.1:844328-872675 GCF_001594115.1 Trachymyrmex septentrionalis | reverse complement strand
TATATATATATATATATGTATCTCATATGTATATAATATGAAATATTGAATCTGGTAGGTCTTAAAAATATTTTGCTAATCTTTTACCTTAGAATAGATCTTACATACTAAATACTTTCGTACAACCTTGTATGTGTTTTGCCGATTTAACAATCGTATATTGTTGTATAGCTTTCGTAATTATTTTAAATCGATCAGTTTTCGTCGTCATCTTTGTCTTCTATTATTTGTTCCGCATTGAAAGAAGGAAATGCAACGATTCATCTTGAGAAAAGAAGTGCGATAATGGCCACAAACGTCGTAAACGTAGGCAGAACGTGACTGATGCCGTTAATGTTTCTCTGCGATCCCGGGTCGACAACATGAATCTTCCAGCCCAGATGTTTGTGCGTGAAACACTGAAGAAAAAGTTGTATGATAAAAAGTTTGATATTTGAAATCTCTCAGAAGTCTAATAAATTTTAATTTTAGATTGTTTACTAAAATAATTTGTATCTTCGCAAATAGTTATTTGATTTTTGGTTTTTCCCTAATAAGTTATACCTGATAATATACTAAGTCTGGCGTATCCTCTTTCACAGTCCATACGAGCTTGGCAGGTTCGCCCATGTCGCATTTAAGTTCGAGCGTTTCGAAGAAGCTCTTGAATGTCTTGTAATCATCCGCGTTATTCACTATAAGACGAGTCCATTCGCAATAACGGCCGGCTGCAGTTGCGCGGAAATATCCATCGGAATCGTACTCTGCGCCAGCAAATACCGTTTCCTCCGTTTGTTTCCCTATATTTTGTCCGAGACCACCCTCCGGACTGTCAGTTATATAGAACGGATGATACCTATATCAAAGGCATAAGAATGTTTCATAATAATGTATTTTTCAACGTCTTATTGGGAATATTATATAGCGATCTTGATTCAATTTTGTCCTGTATGTATGCACTTTGAAGGGTATATATTATCATAAAGATGAGAATACGACTCACCTAGCGGGATTGGCAGGATCGTCTCCACCCTCCACGATGAAGGTATAAGTTTTTCCTCGCTCCACAATGATCTCCGGGATCAGTAAATCATTGATATACCATGCGATGCCCCAAGAAGGTGTACCTATAAATTGCAATAAGAATCACTGATCTCGATCTCGATCTTAAACTACTTTTATTATTTTAAAGTTAAAAAAGCACAAACCGTTCAAGATTATCACAATACTAATATCATTGGACATTATTGTTTTACGTAATGGTAGAATAAAAAATGTATCTGTAAATTTATCGATATGACAGATATTATTTTCATAATAAGATACTATCTTTTGAACACTTGTTGTAACGGTAAGTACGCAAATAAATAAGTTAGTAAAATATTCAAAAAATGCCTTCAAACAATTTATTTTCAATTATAACTAACCGTTATGTTTAAATAAACCTTCAATGTTTATTTACATACCGTGATACACTTGAACAATTAGCGGTATACCAACAAGAAGAAAAGACACGAAATTATTCTAAGAGTGCCTTGAAACAATTTATTTTTTTCATTACATTCAACTATTTTCCATTATTGACCTTGCGTAACCTTGAATAACCTTCAATTATAGGTCATTGTATTCGTCTTAAAATTAAATTCTTTATCAGAATGTAAATAAAAAAACATATCATTCCATTTAAAAAAACAGATTTAACCTTTGCCTATCCTTTACGCCTCCACCTACAAAACAATTATTGACATCACTCCTCGAAATCAAGTAACTTTTGTTTGACATTTCTTCTTCTATTGTTAAAAACAAGCGAATTATTCAGATGACCTGTTTTAAATCCCCCTCTCTGTACATATATATATATATATATATATATATATATATATATATATATATAGATATAGTTTTTAATTAAGTTTCAAATATTGTTTATCAAGTAATTTATAAATAATTTATAGTAATTTTTTGTTTGCATTTAGCGTAAGAGTGTAAGATTTTACTTAATAAATGATAATAACAAGTTAAATGTAATTCAGCCACAACATGTTGATACCTGTGATTCGTGAATATCCTCTTTTTGCACCAGTCGGCCCAATCCTTGCATTGAAAATATTTTTATCATTGATGACAGCCGGCGTCCAGGGTTCAAGATCAGGAGCATCCGGAATATTGTACAGGGAATTTGTACATTCGTGAACATTTCTCGACGTAAAATCGATACGAATATCCTCAGTGGTCTTGTCGAATCTCTCATGAGCATTGGCTTCGCCTCGCGCATTCAGAGATCCGATGGCAGCGATCACGCTTGTTTCTCTTTCCGGAATCATTCTGTCCTTCTCTGGCTCGTTAGTCCTTAGCGGACGTGTATACGTAACTGTAAATTGAAATAAATCGTATATCAATAATAATTCCTCGTTTCGTATACTTTAGTTAACTCAATGATAATTACAAAATAATCAAAGGAGCATATAGTCACGCGTAGAATCGTTTCTTAGAGTAAAATCATATACAATATATTAAAATTCTTATATTAAAATTCTTTAAAAATATAAATTCAACCAAAAATATGAATTCAAGCAATAAATGTTTCGACCAAGATTAAGCCATCTTATGTCATATAATTAAAATTTGATATATAAATTAATAGAAAATTACATAGTTGTCAAGATCTTAAAATAATCATAAACAAAAAAGCAGTAATAATAATTCTCCTTTTCAAATTATACTTTAATTAACTTTATATAACAAACATAATTCAAATTATATAAATACATCTAGAAATAGTTTTTAGTTCTTACATTAAAAACCGCAAATACTTATGGAAATTTTAAATAAATTTTCAATTATAAAATTTCTATATATTTATCCATTAAAAATTTTTCATGCACGAATATGTATAAATATGTATAAATGTGTATAAATATGTATAAACATACATAAATATTTATAAATATGCATAATCATATATGCATAATCGTATATGAAATATGTTCATACATCCCTCTTTCTTTTGCAAAAGTATTTGTAGTGTAGAAATAATAATAGTGTAGAAATAATAATAGTAATGTGTGAAAAACATTAAAAATAATTAAAAGGACAATTTTCGCACTATTTATTAAAAAAAAAAATCAAATTTGAAGAAAGAAAAAAATTACTTATGTATAATTATATATAAAATTATGCATAATTGTGTATGAGCAATTTTTTTTTACATTTGTTCAAACTTATTTTTTTTCTAAAACGAACAATGCGAAAATTATCCTTTTAATTATTTTTTACACATAATGTTTTCACACATTACTATTATCATTTCTATTATACTAAAAAGTAATTTTACAAAAAGAGGGATATATAAACATGTATGGACATATTTCATGTATGATTATACATATTTATGAATATTTATGTATGTTTATATATATTTATACATATTCATGCATGAAAAATTTTTTACCTAATACGTTATTTTGCACTCTAATTACTTACGAAATAATAATTAAATTATTATATAAAAAAATTATTCATAAATTTTTTTTATATAACTGATTTATACATATACCTATAGTTGTATAAACATAAGCAAATGCATTTTTATAAGACTAACATTGTCTAATTGTAAGTGATATGAAGAGTAAAATTGCTAAGGAATTGCCAGGGAATAAAGCAATTAGCTGTGTATTTCTTCCGTTAACGCGCGCGTTCGTAACGTATAGGACACTCAAGTAAAACAATAGGTCTCAATTCAAATAACATTTTATATTGCATAAGATATCGAAAAGATGTTTTATGTATTTTATGCAATATGCAAATTATCTCTCAATAATATCAAAATAACATTAAAATATGCAAGAATTGTGACTGATCAAAGAGAGATTTTAATAATCATTTTAAAGACATTTTAACGATTTTGATGTTTTATGACTTTTTGTTCTATTTGAATAAAGACGTACCCGTTGTTATGCCATTCTGTCTTTCTCCATGCACAAGTATTGCATCGTTCCTTCCACCGATTCTCTGATCCGGGCATACACCCCTCTTGCCGTCACACTGAGATATGTCCGTCATGTAGTAATCCTCGGCGATAAACTTGCCAGTTTTATTATTGTATCCGATCACGACGACGTCGCCGCCGATCATCTCGGCCTTGCCATCCCGACCTGACAATCCAAATGCCACGTATTGATCCTCCTCAATGCGTCCTGAGATCCGAATCTGCACGTCCTCACCCTGCAGCTGCCACTGCACTTGAACACGGCCATCCAACATTTCTTTGCAATTGGTCACCTGCCTAGGTGCCGGTGTGCTGCTTGTCTGAAAAAAATAAAGGTTGCACCTGTGATCTCACTACGGGAGATTGTCGTCCATGCGACAAAATCGTGCATCGATCGCGTTCTACTTACTGGATTGTACCACCACGGCGGCTATTCCATTTGAAAATAACGACGTCATTAAGAATAAAAAAATATGCAGCGATTGAATTTAAACGATAACATCCAGTAAACATCAATTATAATAACAATAAAATATCCAAACAATATGCGTAATCTAAAAAATTTTGTAAAGACATATCATAAAGACATCTTTTATATATATCTAAAAGGCATCATAAAGATCCTTTAGACATGTTAGATAACATTAATGTTATGTTATTACCTATTGATTGATGCTTACTGGAAAATGTGCTAATAGTTTCATTATATTATCAGAAAGACAGAATTGAGAGCTCTTCGAGATAAAATTTATCTTGTTTTTAATTATATTTAGCTTTTAAGAAAATATGCTTAAAAATAACTAAAGCAAGACTTATTGGAACAATTTCTATTAAATCTAAAACATTAGCGACTACATATTTTGTTATATAAAGACGCAAACGTCCCTCTTAACAGTACATTCAATTCATCTCTATTAAAGCGAAGCTTTTCATCGTGTATATCAAAGAGTAAAGTAGAGTACATTATTATTTTACAGTAAACGTTAATGAGGGTACATAAGGCACGAAAGTTTGGATCGTATCAGACCGGCAGATTGGAGAACTCATTTTGGTTTACCGTAATTTTCGTTTGGCCAAGAGCTGGTGGAACATCGAGGTCCTTTGGAATTAGAACATGCCCGAAATTGTGTCTGTATTCAACGCACCACACCGCGAGCCAGTTGATGTCGTACACCGTCAAGTTCCCCGGTAAGACGATTTCAATGTCCTCTCCTTGGTACCCTCTTAATGGTACTAAACTGTCGGTGGATCAGATAAGATTAATAATCGTCTCGTTAAATTAAATAAAACGTTTTATATTAAAAAAGCAAATTACTTTTTTAGATAGAAAAACAGACGGTATTCGGAAACTTATTTGAAAAAATTACTAAATAAATTTGTTTGAATTTTATATATATAATTGTAATTATATGTAACAATTATACAGGATGTCTGACAACTATTATTTCTGGATTTTTTTAAATATTCTAAGACAAAAATTTTAAAACGAAAATATCGAGGTTATAATAGTTTTCGAATTACACATATCTTTAACCAATTATAATTCAAAAATTATTGTAACCTCGACATTTTTGTATCAGGATTTTCGTCTCAAAATTACCTCAAAAATATAGTTCTTAAGAGGAAATACGGTAATTGTGAAACATCCTGTATAATAAAAGAAAATTCATTTTTCATTTTTTACGCGGAAATGATGTTACGGCATTCATATTGCTCCTTCTGCAATTCGTGCATGCCTCTGATTGCGTGATTCATATATTCGTATATTATACAATAATCTATTGTAATATGAAAAATAAAAAAATTGTTTTGTAGAATAACATTCTAATTATAGTTCTCCTTGAGCCAAATTTTTTATTTTGAAAATCTATATTTTTTTAAGTCATTTTAAAAAAGAAATGGGCATTTTTTATTAAAATCCACTTCCTCCATTTTATAAAAATAAAATTAAAACAAAAATTTTAAAAATGGCTTGGGAGACTATAGAGAATTAGGAATATCTAAATTTTCATTTCAAAATATTAAAATATGGTTAAGTTAACATGCATCTTAATAAAATATTATGTGTTTTACGATAAAGATTTTCTAAAATAACGTTTTTTTAAGAAATTTATAAGAAATTTACCATCAGTCAGCAAATCACAAATATGACTTTTTTAGGACTATAAATATTTCGAAAATTTTTCTAATAAATTAATATTAATTTTTTTTCTCCAGAAAATAATTAGAATCCTTATTGCATAGTAACTCTTAAAATTAATGTATCGTAGAATCCTGGATTTTTGCAAACATAGTTTCCACAATCAAATAAGTAATTACTCTTTAAGTGTATATATATATACACACACACACATATATAAATGAAGAAAATAAAATTCGTATTTTAAAAAATAATTACATAATTATTAAAATGTGAAAACTTCAAAAGTATGAAGAGAACTTATTTCAAAATAAATTATACTATTTTTGATATTTATTTACTTCTCATATAATTGTTTGTATAAATTTAGTTAATGTTGTATAAAAAAATCATAATATAAGTTTTTGTGAAAATTATTTAATTCATTATTTTATACTGATTATGTTTCAACTGACCTGCCCTGTTCATTAGGGACTTTGATACCAAAATGGCTAGGCTCGGAGCCATTGCCTACCCAGAAGTAAGCGTCTGGTCCGCCACCGTCGTAATGCAAATTTGGAATGTAGATCGTTTTACTGTCTAGAATACTGATGTTGCCACTGCGGAGGCCGTGCGCCAATCTCGAAAATTCAGGAAGTACTTGCAATTTCGGTACCTTCAAGTCAGGCGGTATGAAAACGTCGCCGAAATCGACCTGGAAAATATGAAAATAACGTATTTATTTCTCTCTCACATACAACAATTTCAATGATTCTCTCTCTCTCTCTCTCTCCTCCCCCTCCTCCTTTTCTTCCTTCTCTTCCTCCTTTCTCTCTATAATTCTGATTACTTTTATAAAAAAATGTTGTTGCCTCTAAATTTTTCGTACAGCTCCCTCAGCGTCTGTATATTAATATCTTTTTTTAATGTTTAATTTTATGTAATAATATATATATATACACACACACACACACACACAATATTCTCACAATTTGAATTTACATAAAAAAAAGCTAAATCATAAGTTTTAATGTAATATAATAAAAATTAATAAAGTGCCTTTAGTAAAAAAAAGAGAAACAAACATTAATAAAATGTATTGCATATGAATTGTATATCCCAGTAGAATTTTTTTACATAAGAACATATGTATGACACTCCGTGACAAAAGTAACAAATTGAAATTTTTGGAATTTCGCATTATTTAATAAATGCGGAATGTGTTCTAAATATATCAACTTTCAATCAGAAAAAGTAATATAATTTAAATTCAAATAAAAAATAATTGAAAACGGGAAAAATGATACAAAATAAATAAGGAAAGTTTTTTAGAGGTCTAACATAACATCATAATAAAATTAATATTATTAATATCTAATATTATTAATATCTATGTTATTTTTTGAAAAAAATAATTTAATTGTGATTAGCTATAGTTAATTTATATTTAATAAGTAAATAATTAACTTTAAAATACACGATTTTTTTCGTTTTTCCTCGAATAATTTTATATTTTTTATTTATGTTACTTTTTTAATTTAGATACAATATTTAATATATATAACTATTTAATTATTCATAAAATACGTCTATATATATAAGTTTTTTAATTCTATTTCTATTTGCGTATGTATAAAAAGCTAATAATAAAAAGAAATAAAAAAAAATTGAAAGCATAATTTTGGCGTTGTCTATTATAAAAAAAGCATAATTTCAGGAAATGAGAAAAAAATGTCTATGTATATGCATTATTATATATAAATGTATTAATTATTTAAAAGTTATATACTTGTTATAATTATATGTATATATAGAAGTTTTAATTATATGTATATAGAATATTATATAATGTAATAATGTAAATTGTACCTTTCAAAAAGAAAAACAGTATAAAAATTGTTTTTTTTTAATATTTTTTTCAATTATTGTTTTTAATTATTACTTTTTCTGTTATATGACAAAGATTCTGACAAAGATTAAACAAGAGAAAGAATATACATATATGAACATATTTTATACATAATTATATACATTTATAAGTTTTTATATAAAAATTTTTTAATGGACATATTGTAAATCTTTTTTATAGTCTTTGTAATTGAAATTATTTTACCAAATCATTCCCGCAAACCCGCTAGTTTATCCTTTCAAAGATATGCATTTATATCTTCACAATGTCGTTGAAAGAGTCGATCTATCATTCCATGCCCAGCGTTTGAGTTGACATACTGATGACGAGGGGTTTCGGCTCGTTTATATTCTAAGTCAAACGTCTTAGTGAACATGAGAACGTGAGAGAAGAAAATCGGGAAAAGAATGAAGAGAAGTAAAGAAAGAGAGAGGCAGAGAGTAAAGAAGCAAGTTATCGGTCGAAAGTTCGTAAAATCCAAGAAACCGATTCCACCCTCCGTATAGAGAGTGGGACTGCATCCGTCCTCCTTCTCTAGGGAGCGTTTTATGGGAGAAAATTCAACGTCCGCGACGATTTCTCAGCTCATTCCGAAACCCCGAACAAATCTATTCGTAAATGGCGAAATAGCGAGCTTATATTATACCAGCCCTCCTCGAGCGGATTTCCTTCGTTTTCTGTCTCGCGAGAATAATATAATCGAGTTTCTGCTAAAAGGTGATCCTCTTTTAAAAAGCTTTCCTACATAAGCAAACTGCTGCCGCAATTCTTCGAGATTGGATCTTTCAATATAAAAATATGAAGGATATTAGGATAAATCAATGAAAATAAATGTTTAACGTTATTAAATGTTGTAAATGTTGTACGTACGTAATTATTTTGGAATAATAAAACAAAAACTTAGATTTTATGACCGTAAAAGTCACTAATACTTACGCACGTCAAGTACTTTTTATGAATATTTTCATTTCGTAAATGAATAATCTCTTGAGTAATTGCATCATAATAAATTTATGCGCAATCGTTCAAATCAGTCTGAATGGAGATATTATAATTACGATTGAAAGGGATCCTTCTGACTTGTAATTTCGCATTTTTATTACTATCAATAGCTGGCTAACTAAAATTGGAATAAATTTAATTGAATTGCTAAAATAGAAATTAGGTAAATAATAATATCTGCGAGAGACTATCAGAAAGATGTGTATGCAAGAAGAAGCCTAAGCCCGCAAATAGTTCGCTAACTAAGATTACGTCTTTGAAATCGCGATGAGCTGTGATTTTCTCTGGAAACAGCTTCCCGAGGAATATGTTCTGGAAGTTACAGAGTACATTTTGCAGAATTCCGCGTGCAGTACACAAATCAACGGCGCGGGAGTTTCTTCGGTTTTGCAGAAGTTCCTTTGTGCGATATCTATATGACCGTGCGCCAATTTCATCTCTAACAAGCACATCAGACGAAATGACTGGAAAATTTGACGTTTGCATGTCGTACCCATGGCATCATTTACATTTCTATATATTCCCGAGAAATACTTTACTCGCATCCTTTGAAGTTTGGAAGCTCCACAGTTCCGTAATTAATTCTCTCCAATGTCAATTGCTCTCCTTAACAAGTTATCAAAGATATCACATAAAGTTTTAAATAAATACAAGATTGAACTTCCACTTTCCTATCGACAAAATTTTAGTTATGTTCTTATAAAGATTATTATACGGAAAGAAGGGTTTGTCAAATATCTAAAAATTTAGTTCAATACAAATTTGAAGATATTTTTATTGGAAATTTTTATCAAAATAATTATGTAAACAAAAAAAAACATTCAATCTGGTTACTATAGAATGTCAAAACTTTTTGACATTCTATAACAACATTGCTTATCACGTTTAAATTTCCCACAGAATTATTTTGATGGTCTAACAAAATTATTTTCAGGTTGTATATATAAAAACCTTTTATAGATGCTTTAGCAAAATTGTTGTGTTTGTGTATAAATCATTAAAAAAAAAACGCGGAGAATTAATAAGCATAAATATTAATTGAATATTTTCGAATATTTATTATATTACAATAGCACAAAACTTATAGTCTGAATAAGCAAATATTAATTCTGTCTATCAAATACATTTTGACGTTAAATTTGTATTTCGCTTTATTCCTTTCTCTTGTCTCAGTTTATGTGATTCGCGAATTAAACATGTATATAATTGTAGGAATTATTAATTATAGATTAATTTATGGCTGATCTAAATCTTTTATGCGGCTCTTGTAGAGACGATTTGCAAGTAGACAATACTTATTCCTCAATTTTTCACAAATCGTTTTGAATCAACGACACGTGGCCGCTCACTAATTTCATCATTAATAATAATTATTATCGACTAGTTATAGGATGAACTCCCTCGAGACTCCGAAATTTGCATGCGCATTAATCCAATTTCGTTTAAGGGCTCGTCAATCATATCGCCCTCGACTAGCTGATGGCTCGATATATGCCGAGAAATGTTCTGTACGAATGAGCCACGAGATGGAGCTCTTAACAATTTGAATGAAGTATACTTAAAATTGGCCTTCCAACTGCAGCCGCTTAATATAATCGAATAGCTGCTACAGTTATCCGATAGGAATTAGCAAATATTTATCGATTAATTTGAAATTTTGCTGGAAAAATGAATAACGTTCTTTGTTGATTAACAAAAAATTGGACAAAAATGGAAATTTGAAATTAAAAATTAAATTTCTTTTTCGTTATAGAAAAATACTTATTTATCGCGACACCGTTTCTTTAATAATTTAAGTATACGCGTAATCGATAACAGCCGCAAGCACTGCAAGTTTCTGAACTAAATTTACGTTCGCAACTTCGACTGATTCCGGAGACTGTGGTAATAGCTCTTTGTAATGGAACGACAAGAAATTACTCCATTCAGCGACATTAACCTCCTACGTCGACGCGTATATTGGCAGTAAATTTGATAACACCCACGTAGCTTTCCTTAATTATTGGTAGCCTCAATATTAATCAGTGATGTAGCGAATATATGACGTTACTCATTCAATGAAATAAACACCCACCTGTCGACGTGTTGATTCGCATCCCACGTCAGAACTTATAATAGACCAGAATGTGATTTAATAAAATATAAAATATATAGTCTTCAGCCACATAGGAAGAGAGAGACAGAGAGAGAGAGAGAGAGAGAGAGAGAGAGAGAGAGAGAGAGACAGAAAATACGTTAGATAAAACGTTAATATATCTAACGGAATGTTTTGAATAGCTTTCAATATCATTGAAAGTCAGGATATATTTAAAAAATGCAATATTTTACGTCTAATTTGCGAGATTTTTTTGCTCATATGACATGTTATTGAATGATAAGACATAAAATATAATGTGACGCAGTACAAAAAATGTTTATAAAATTGGAATATAAAACTGAAATTACAATTGCACAAACAATTAATATCTGCAGAACAAAAAAATTTTTCTACGTGATAAACTATTACGAATGAGCTATTTTTCTCAGATGTATGTGGACTTATAATAAACGAATTGACGAGACACGACATATGCAGTAACCAGAAGTTATTTAACATGCAATTTTGTGTGTGTATAATTATTCTTTTTCTATTGTAGAAAGCATAACAAGATATATTCGTATTACGACCGGATTATCAAATATCCGACTGTTATCGGAGTTTTAAAACCACTTGCACCACAGATTCAATCGCATAGATATCGTGATACATGGTATCATTCGATAACGAAATATTGCTAATAATTAAGTGAACGGCACTCAAGTTGAGTGCACCCTCAAAAAAATCTGCGCGAATATATCGACGGGAATTATGACTCATATTATGATATAACATATAATGATATAATCGTGCCAAATAATTTTAATGCATCCCAAAAAGTGAACTAATAAATTCAAGATGTAAGAATATATGTATACATATACATATAAATATACATATAACTAAAACGTTATTGAATTTTATTTTTTTATCAGAATAAACTAATTTTATTCAAATCAATCATTTTATTACCAGACTTCGTGTAGAATTCAATGATTTCTGAAAACCCATTGCACGCTCATTTAATCGAAGATTACAATATTAAATAGTAAAGTGGTTCTTTCAAGAATTGGCAAGAAGAAAATTTAAAGTCGAAGGAGCCAGATTTAGATCAATTTTCTCAAAAGTTTTTTTTCTTAAAGGTACATTTATTCAACGTCACACCCTGCAATTCAATGATATCGGAATTCACGCCCCCGCGCCTTGATATATCGACCCTCGGTTAATTTTTCATCGAGAAACCGACACGGTCCTTCGAAATCTCTCCGTCGTTTAATCTTTTCGCGATGATTTCTCAAGAAAAGCACGTTTCGATTCGATTGTCCGCGATTGACGACTACTGTGCAAGAGGGCTGCGTATATCCTGGTTTATAAACCGGGATGCGGCAGTGCGGGGATTCTCCTCGTCAATTCGATACCTTTGATGTAGCCGTTACATCCCCGGTCCCTCCATTGGAGATTTCGAGCGGGTTCGCTGTAACGTCCCGTCCTCCCTAATAGACTGTTTATCTCATAAGCTCAGATTTAGATTCGGATTAGGGTCTATTATGCGAACTTCCCTACGAGAGCATGTGCATACGTGCCAGGCAGGAGTGTAGCTATTAAAGCAAAAAACTAAACAATATTTCATTTATTTGTTCCATCTTTTTTATTAGTAAAAAAAAAAGAATAATTGATGGAACTACATGCTATTATTTTAATTTAAAATTATGCAGATTATTGAATGAAGTTAGTAACAGCGCATTACATATGACATAGTTTGTATTTATTTATTAAAAAATTATCTATAAGAAAATTCTAATCCTCTCCAATTTCTAATTTTTCTAATAAAATCCTAAAATAGTCAAGCAGAATGCAGACCATCATGACATCAAAACGACGCATAATGACTACTGAAAGTCATTTTTCAATTAGTCACGACGATGTTTTAACGTTATTCTGACATGATTTATTATTCTACTTGGATAAATCTTACAGATTAAATTTACAAAAAAATTTTAAGGCTACATCATTAATTCAAGCACACACGTATGCCGATGATTAGAACGTCTCGTTAGAAACTATTTTTCCACGATCCACAAAAGATTCTATGCTTCACAAAAGTTGTGGATTACACTAGCCTATAAAAAAACCAATAAAACGTTCGAAGCTATACATAAATATGATTGCGAGAGATTCGAGCAATTATCTTGAAGACTGTCGATTAAAATGTTGCTGAATTAATGCTCATTCTGTGTTGTCATCTTTACAGTAAACGTTATTACTAATACAAATTTTCGTATACAACACGTCTGAAAACTCGCGAAGATTTTTAAAATCTTTTTTAGTACTTTACATAAGCATTAATTTAGTTTCAAATGATAAGAAAATTACGGATATTTAAAACATTTGAAAATCTTAAAATTATATATAAAATATATAAAACGATTTTATAAAAAATATAAAGTTAAAATCATAATAATAATACTTACAATTGCTAAATATTTAGCAAATATCAATTTATAGTGGTTTACGAATCTTTCTACCTTTTTAAAATTTTTCCTTGAACATTCGTTAAATTTTGTTTCTTAATGCAAGTATATAAGACAATTAAGAGAAATACTAACTTCAACAGTCAACTCTAATAAGAAAGTAAGTTTTTCTAGAAATGAGTAAACCTCGTTTTCAAATTATTATGTTTCTAGCTCAATTATTATACCTTTAGTTCAATAATTGCTTAAGTCTACGTACTTCAACTTCATCAGCATTGAAGAGTGCTTCCAAAGTAAAATGAGAAACGAAGTACTTTATATTAATTCAACCTTTATTTTTCTCTACTTCTTTCGCGCATTTCATATTATACTTCTTTATATATAAAATATATTTAAAATATTTTATATAACTAAATAATGATATTTTTAGATACGAGACATTAATAATCAATCGTTTGACATATATATACGATATAAACGATATCATCAAAGATATGGAAAAGGTAAGTTACGGTAAGTGTCAATATCAGTCTTCGCCTAAGAAGCAATAAAATAATGTATCTCTCTCTTCCTGTGTATGTATTACGAGGGCGTTTTTTCACTCCCCCACGCAATTGAGATCTGTGCACTACTGATACACCCGTTATAACCCGTGGGTGGCTACTCGAGCAGTCGATATTCAATCAAATAAATCCCCCTAACAAACTGGAGAGTCACGGATAGCATCGAGAAACAATTCGAGAAGGGAAGAGGGATAAAGCACGGTGAATCTGTAGGAGAGAGAGAGAGTGTGAGAGAGAGGGAAGAAAGAGAGAGAGAGGGGGGGGAGAGGGAGAGAAAGAGAGAGAGGGAGAGGCGGATATGAGGGATGAAAATAGAGAAAGGAAGGAGGGAGTAAGGCTAAGCTAGACGGGGAAAAGAAACGAATGAGTACGAAGGGGACATTACGTATCGCGGAGATTCCGATCCCGAACCGGGGCTGTATATTATTTTAGCGCCTTATCAGGTCTGTATCACCCTTCGTCGCACGGGGCGTCGTCCCCCACAACGCAATCGCCCCCTGTCGCGAGACGTACGTCCTTTCGGAAATTGAGACATCAGGTCTCGTTAGGCGACGCAATAGCATCGTCCCTTGCGGCTATTCCACTGGTTGGTTGCACGAAGGCGTGTAACGATATAGTTTATAGCTTCTGTAATGCGATGCACGCATGTGATCATTCCTCAAGGGTTGGTAATACTATAACACGGTGCTAGTAATAATAACAGCATTCATTGATAGCTTAGGATTGACCCTCTACGAGAGTCTGTACGCATAAAATACAGAAAAAATAGATATGGTACAGATTAGAAGAAAAAGGAATAAAAATAATAACATATACAAGAAGATAAAAAAGCGAGAGAGTTCAAATTATAACAAAAAGAATACTTATATTTAAAAAATTATAATAGAGAGGAAAACAGAAATGAAATGTAGTATTAACTAAACAACTATAAACTAAAGATCAAGGAGTAACAAAAAATATGGAAAGGTAAATCATAAACAAGTATAACTCTTGAGTGAAGCTTTAAGGTAAAACGGGGTAAAACACTTCAATAGGGAATATACCTCATCATAAATATTTAAAAAATAGCAACTGTTTTGAATAATTTGTCTATATCGCCTGGTAGATGATCTTTACCTATAAAGCTTTATAAGACACTATATGTTTATTTTAGACATATTATTCTAGATTAGATTAATTGATACAAGATTGGATACATTATTACAAAAAAAAGAAAGATAAAAAGAAGAGAAAGTTGTCTAAAATCGATATTTACTAATACAACATATATTTTTCGATAAACATTTCTTTGTTGAATAAAAATTATTCTATTAATTGTAAGTAAGAGAAGCGCCAACTACGATCAAAGTTAGATGGATTGGAATAATATTTCTATACGTATTTTATAAATATACTTATTTCAGATATTTGACTTTGCACAGATTATTTTGAGATTTGCAACACAACCGTTAAATTAAAATAATAATTATCTCACAAATTAAATTGATCGTTGATTTGAAAATTGAAAATTATTCAATAAAATTATTGTCTCCTAATTTCAAATATCTATGTCCATTTATTACTTCTTTTATTATTTCTATTTCATTTTTTGACATCGGTCGACGTATGTTTTAATAATTTTTTATTATATGTAATATGTTTTCATAATAAAAACATCTCTTAAAAAGATATGTTTTTCTCATATGCTTCTTCACATAAAATTTTTTTTTACGTTGGAAAGAATCGAATAATCCGTATCATTATTTAACCAAAGTAAAATTCGTACTAAAGATACGATCTTTGTGTAAACGCATATCGTCTTGTTTAGCAGGATCAAAATATATCCTTTCATGAACATTCTATAGGATTCCAATTCAAAGTCAGGAGGACAAGCAATTGGCAAGAAAAAGGTCTGAGAGAGAAGGGGGAGAGAGAGAGAGAGAGAGAGAGAGAGAGAGAGAGAGAGAGAGAGGAAGAAACAAGGCAAAGGAGATAGCAGATTGAAATCAGAGTTAAAAAAGGCCTTCTATTCGCGAGATCGTTTAAATAGATGATAAATTAAACGAGTCTTCCTCGTCTCCGTAGTACCTCTATATCTTTAGCTGCCAGATTTAATGGAGCTTTTTTAACCGAAACTTTTTTACTGCCTCGGATAAGCTTTTGTTAAATATGTTCCACTAGGCCAGGGTCTAATTACGTGGGTTTTGAGCATCGTTTAAAAATTCACTTTTAGCGGAGCAATACATGAGAGAGTACAACAAATAGACCGACTTGAATTTTCATCCGCAAAGGTAATGTTTGCAAAATTTAATGAGAAACGAACGACAAAATATTTATTAGCTCGAAAGTTAAAGTAAAATATTATTATAATAACAACAATTATTTATTCCACATATGATATTAAAAAAAAATTTTTCAATTTTTGTGACTATAATTACGTATTACTATAATTATGGTTATTACTGCTATAATGTCAGTATTGCAATAATATACTCGTACATGCGATAGAGGACAGTCAAAACGACGTCAAGATCCACATCGAGATCCAACCGAATTGTACATTTCTGCGCTCTAAGATTGTTGCGACATTGAACTATTTATGTATATTTACTTATTCTTTTACTATTTTTATTATACTTACTTTATTTAACATCTGAGGAGGGCTCAATCCGGCAGCCGAAACTTGTAATGTTATCTTCTCTTCGAATAGTTTTATACATTGATATACGTTCTGCTTCGTTTTTTACTTTATGTATTTTTGACTAATATCTTTAATTAAATGTGTTATGCATTGACTCTTATTTCGCCGTTTACTTTGTTTATTTTGTTATATATAAAGAGTCTTTACACCGTTGTTACTTATTAATTAACTTTAATTGTAATTAATTAAAAAATTATTATAGTCTTATTTTCGTAGGATTTTCGTCTTAGAATATTTCAAAGAATCCGTTCTTAAAAGGACAGATATCAGTTGGGACATCCTGTATATTTGTGTTGATAGGATACATATATATATATAATTATTATTATAAATATAATAATATTATAATAACAACTATAATAGTAATATGGAACTGCAATCATAAATATTAAAAACTTTTCTCTCAGTGCATTATAAGAAGAATCAATGTCATGTTATCAGGAGTACTATTTTATTAATTACGAGAAAAATATTTTGATTATATCAACAAAGCATATATAAAGAGCATTTTGGTGAGATCGAACAATTTGTGATTGGATTTCGTATTTTATAGCTAGAACATTTGATAAACTTAACTATAAGAATTTGATTAGTATTTTCGATTAGATTTATAAAATTTCTAGTTAATATTCAATAAATATTTTCTTCACTAGAAAATCATGCTGATCTAATTAAATAAATTTAAATCATTATTAGAAAATTCTGGTACGTTTAACAGGAAGGAACTAGTACGTTCTAATTACGTTCATCTGGTAATTTCTAAAATAAAGATTTGTTGATCTGATAATTATATAAATTTATCAAATTTCTAATTTATATAATTAGATTTTTTCCAGTAAAAATATTTTTTTACTCCATGCAACATGCACTATTAAAAAAAAATGACAAATACTTTTAAATATAAAATTATTTCGTGAAAATTGTGTGTGTGTGTGTGTATTTTCTATATTAAATATTTAAACCGATTAGCTTTCTTTTCCTTCTGAATAGATACTCAGAAACAATTACTAACACTAGTGATATTTTTCTCCGATTAGTTTTGCAAAAATATCTATGATCTTTAAAGATGACTGAGCTCTAGGTATGTTACGACGATATTAGTAGCAATGTAGCTCATCCTGCTATAGTGTGAATGACGAAACTTTCCCGGCGATAGAAGGACCGGTGGGCGGTCCTCGGGGATACCTGGAACTTTCGTAAGCTCTCGTCCAATCGGCGTGTTGGAAAACGAGAGGTAGATAGAGAGGATAGAGAGGATGCAGAGAGGGACACGGAAGGGCTGGCAGGGTGAGGAAACAGAGAGCTTTCTCTCTGGGTAAAAATGACAATTTTTGTTGGAATACGTAACTGTAGTTAAATGCATGCGACGTTAACTTCACTTTACTTTGCTGCGTTTCTTTTTTTTCGTTGCACTTCTTTCAGCTATGTTCACATGCACATTTTGCGCGGTTTCTCCTGCCTTTCATTGAATCGACGAGCCGATGACCTTTCTCGTCGATTGGTTCCAATCGCGAGTATTGGATGTCTGTTTGAAGGGAAGAGTCAATAATCTTGTACAGAAGGAAGAAGCAGTTTTACGTCAAAATCATGTCAGACGTGATAACACGTACAATGTTATTTTTTGTTACATTAATTCTGTTCGGCGAATTTCTCCTCTGACACAAACAGAAATACAGTGTAGTTGGTATTCCAACGTCGAAAAGAACAATTTCTGGTGTTTGTTTTGCAAAGCCGCAAGCAGTAATATTTTTTTTCGTATACTGAATGCTGAGCGTTTCCGCAGTTTCAAGCCCTCGTCAGAGAAAAATACATGTCGAATAAAAGTACTGTAACATATAAACGTGCGACGATAAAAATAAAATACTAATAACGGTATTTATAGAGATACTACAAAAAAATGACTTGAACTTTCTTTTCCGTTTGCGTTGTTATAGACTTATTTTCGTAATGAAAACTCGGATTTGCTTATAGCCCTTTTTGTACATCATCGGAAAAGTAGGGGTATAAACTTTTAATAAAAATAGCAACGGAACCATTTGCTCTCTTTAAATTTGCGTTGCTGTTTACCGTCGAAGACTCACGGAAAACCCAATTTATGTCAGCCACTTCGATTTATCCATTTTCGATCGAGCTCCCATTGATATCCAGAACGTAGCATGGGCGTGTGTACGTCAGTGCAATCGATGTCTATTCGATGGGATCCGATACATTCGGAATACATCAGCATCAGCTGGAATATACACCCACGAGGACGACGCGTAGGTAATGCCAAAATGGCGCACGAGACATTTAATGCCCTTCGACCTTTCAAAGATTACACGTGTACTATGTGTATATTTAACTCTAAAGTTGCTTGTTAAAGGTCTGTTTAAAAATGAAATCCAGTTTATCATATGCCTTAAAAGCTGTTAAAAACCTTAAAAACGAAGTATTTATACATGAATATGCAACGCAAATCTGTCTATGAATAATAAAACATAAATAAACAATCAAAATCATCCTACAAATACAGAGTGGAACGTGTGAGTATTAACATCGGTAAATTTAGACAATCGATAAGATAATGCGCAGAAGTTAACAAATACAATAGTTAATCGTACGTGGGTATCGAGTGCACGTTATTGTGAAAAAACCATTATCGCAGTCTACTCATATTTTTCGAGCGTGGAAATGATTGGATACACAAATTACAATAAATAAAAGCAAAAATTTTTGTTCTCTTCTTTCCTTTAACTTTTTTTCATGAGATTATTTTAAAATCCTTTCTTCAAAATGTGCTTTTTATTTCAAATATAAACGTTTAAAGTGAAATTTGGACACATTGAAAAGTAATATAGTATAAAGATATTTCTCGTATCTCTTCTAATATGTGCTAAATGCGACAAATCGAGAATCACCATTATGATACAATACAAAGAAATTAGAATAAATCCATTTTCTAATTATGTTACATTACCTTTTGAACTATATTAATAATTCTACATTTGGATTATTTAGCGTATTACTTTGTGTCATATGTTATATTATAATAATATAAGTTTATCTCTTTTTACTGACTGAATAATAAATCCAGTTGCCGAATGACTTCGAAAATTGTCTAATCAAAACTATCACGAGAGATACTATAGGAGATACTTTCAGGATCGAAGGCTCTGACCTTCGAAGGCAAACTCTTGGCTTTCGACCTCGATACCTCGCCGGTCATCAGGGCCGTGAGATTGAGCCCTCTACTTTCAAAATGGCGGCGACTCTAGGTACGGAATACCGTGGCATAGACAGAAGAGAGAGAGACGAAGGGCAAGGGGAGGATACGCCAGACAGTCCCGAAAAAGTGAGAAGGGACGAGGACGAAGTGAAGAGGGGAGAGATGAAAAAAAGGATGAAAGCTTTGCATCATTTCCAGAAATGAAACGGTGGATAGACAGAGCGACAGCGTAGAAACGAATGTGGTACAACGAAGAGCTACAGTTACGGAAGACGCAGAAATGCGAGAAGAGAGAAAAGGGTTGCACGACGAAAGAGAGAGTCGACAGAACGAGGATGAGTGATATGTACGGGCAAGGGTAGAGTGAGAGAAAGAGGAGGAGGGAGAGAGACAGGGGAGAGAGAGAGGAGGGAGGGAGGGAGAGAGAGAGAGAGAGAGATATCCTCGACTACCAGCCAGAGCCAGTCAGCCAGCCCCGGCCAACATCGACCGGGTATTGTCGCGTCTGCGCTTGCGTCACTGTTATCCAGGACTATCAACCTTGCCTCAATTCCTGATCGTCCGTTTTCCGTGTCCCCGTTCATGCTCATGTGTGCGTGTATACCGATGCTCCGTGTACGTACGCACATGTAACGCGCGTGAATACGTGTGCGTTATGGACACGCGGTATGCCGATATCCCGTGCGACTCGCGCGCGGCGCGGCGTTATCCCCCGCGAGAGCGAAGCGTTCGTCGTGTGCCGCGCCGCGCCGCGTCGACCGATGGCAACCGATCGTGCGACGCGGCGAATCGAATCAATGGACGTTGAGGTTCCTCGTGTTCGCGGATAGTCATTTTCTGCATGATCAATGAAGCTCCAAATATGTGAAAGCCAACGCACGTTATCATCGAAACTATTGTTTCCTGGGAACGGCATTTAGCACGTTAATAATATTGAGTTATTACGGTTTTCTTGCTGACTTGTTAGCGAAGAAAATAAACATAACATCCAGTTGTTGTATTTTAGTAATAGGTATACAAGTTTTTAATAAAGCAAACTCTCTGATATGTAACACGGTAAAAATAAAAATATGTGTGTTTCACCAACGAAATCTTTTAATTTTACTCTGAAATAATTATCTTCTCTAATGCTATAATAAGTGCTAGTGAGAAAGTTATCAGAACTTTCTATATTTTTGGCCAGCAGATTATTGAAATAATTTAAAATTTTTTAACAAGTTGTAGAAACGAAATAAAAATTAATATATTTAATATTTTAATCGTGTTCACGCATATAATACTCTGTGAATTCAAATTATTATAGCTTACATTATATTAATATAACGTTTACGACCTTTAATCTTCTTTTCTTATTCTTCTTTTTTCAGCCCAAGTTTTTATTAATTTAGGCTTTCAAAAAGTATGGAAAAATTTAGAGTTACTTTTCAACATCTCTACTAGATTACTAAATAATTTTTCAATTTAAATGTTAAAATTTTTATTTAATAAAAATTAAAATTTTTGTAAAAAAAAAATAAAGGTAAAATTTGAGAGTAAAATTTTGTTTGTGCCAAAAAAGATCTAAATTGCAGATCAAGATCGAAGATTAATTAAAATGTACGTAAGTATGTAAATGTAATTTAGAATTTTTGAAAACCTATACACTCTGTTAAATAATGTCACAAATATCCAATTATACCTAGTTTAAATTATTTTTAATCATTTCTATAAATCGTTACTGCACTGCTCCTATTCAGTATGTCGTTAATTTAACTAAAACAATGAAATTAAATTGAAATTAAATTAAACATTTTAACGTAAGAAAATGTATTAAATTTGACTTAAATTTAATTTGTTATTCAATGCTAAGTACAATGTTGTTTAATTTAAAACTTAAGCAATTCAATTACAGAAATGGATTGATTTACAGTTTGACACAGTTTGAAGTTAAAAATATCAAAATATTATTTAAGGCCATTGCTCTTTAGTACCATTGCTCTTTCGATATCTAACAGTGTAGCAATTAATTCTAATTAACAAGGGATCATAGGAATTCGTAAATGAGAAGAAACATCTAACACTGAAAAAAAATTGACAAATGCGACATCGTAACACCTACTGTGACCATTACTATTTATAAGAAATAATTGTATAAAGCGAACGGAAATAATTTTTAACGAATTATGTTCTAATTATCTGTCACATTGAGAATGATCCGATAAATCAAAACTGTTTGTGTTTTTATTATGTAAAGATTAAATTTAATTTAAGTTAGCAACGAACATCCAACTTGGTTCGTAGCCCTTTTATTATTTATCTATTTATCTAAATTATAATTATTCTTCATTAATTTAAATATATATATATATATATAATATTTTATTATATATACATATATATATAATATTTTATTATATATACATATATATGTAATATTTTATTATATATACATATGCAGATAATTTCGATTGTATAAACAGTTAGTTATAGATCCTAATCGGAAATCGTAAATACTTGTCTTAGCGCTTTGGTTAATTTGTCTACCGATTTGTACATCGACATCGTACACGGAACCGGTCGGCATGCCGACTGCTACTGTATCTCCTAGTGACAAGTCGTTTGCCGATTTGTCAAGATTATTGATGGTCGTATCAATAGATAAATGTGTTTTACGTCTGACTGCATTCGCTGTACGAGTTATTGTTGCTTCAACAACATTAGTCCCACGAAAGTACAGTTAAGTCAAATTAAGCGAAAATAATAATATACGACTAAAGCAAAAACGTTAATTGCAAAAACGTTAGAGAAGAATAGAAATGTAATACACGATAGAGTTACAGCATGTACAGTTTTTGGTCTCTCTCTCTTAGAAAAATATAACAATATTAGTATAAAATTAATAATCTTTCTTTTTCCTTTTATAATCTTCCAAAAATCTAATGTAAACCTTAGGTCGAATAATCAGAGAACTCAAATACTAGAAGTTATATTTTATTCTATTGAAAAAAATCATATTTTAGAAATAGAAATTAGTTTAATATTATATATCCTTAAACTTTATATTAACTCTTCTTAAAATCTTAATCAAATAAAATTATAAACAATAATTCTTTGATACATTATGGAGATATGGTGTGTACACGAGAACACTGTGTACAAAACCGAAATGAGAGAGAAAAAAATACGGGGAGGGGGGGGGGGGGGAGAGAGAATTCGATAGCGAAGTCGATTAATTCAAGTTCTACTGTAATATACATAATACTTGTACGATTTATTTATATTTGTCTAAAAAAGAATTTTAATCCTTTGAAGAAATATATAAGTTGTCAAAAAATAAAAATATATACTATTAAAAAAAATAATTACGCTAATGTCACTCATGTGAAAGGGTTAGAGCGATAAGAGGATATTTCAAATATATTGTACGTCTGAACTAAAATCTCCCGTAAGACGCTTTCCCAAATAGCCCGTAAAGATATTGCGGAGACTCCATGTCCGATATGAAATCGATTATTAACGTTGACTTCGGAGAAGAACCAGGATTCAACGACATGGAACGACTCTCGAAGTTATACGACGTGCTTGGAAAGCTTTTGCATCACCAATACAATGAATGATGTCAATATAGGAAAAAAAAAAAACGTTTCAAAGCTTTTACGCATGCTGCCATGAACTTATCAATGTCGCTTTTATATTCTACATTGTTGACGGAATCGCAAAATCGCTCACACATGTCACTAAATTCGATTATTTTGCTGAAATGACTGACGGGTTACAGAATTTTGACCAAACGATTTTGTCATGGTATATTTGCAGATACTTATTTCGATATATGCGATGAAAAAACGACGATGAAACGACGTGATGTGTTAATGTATATTAATAATGCATTTTATAAATAATAAATTGTTCAAGCGCAACGAAAAATGCGCGTTATTTATTACTGCTCCTGTTTCACGGCACCATTAACGCTCATTTCGAATCAATTTGGTCAAATCAATGTAAAATAATTGGATTATGTGTAAATATAACAAAGAAATAGTGATAAATAAAAAAGCGAGTAACAATAGTAAAGCGTATTCATTAATAATTTCACTTTTTAATGATAAATAATAAATTGTAAAAGCGCAACGAAAAATATGCGTTATTTATTATTAGTCCCGTTTTCCAGTTCCATTAACGCTCATTTCGACTTAATATAATCAAGTCGATAGGAAATAATCAGATTATAAAAATATATAACAAAGAAATAATAGTAAATAATATATGAAATGAGAGCAACAATAGTAAAATATATTCATTAATATTGTAATTTCAATTTCTAATAGCTGTAGCAAATTTAATTCAATATAATTATCTCAGTGTCAACATCTCTTCATAGTTTTTAGAAAAATATTAATATACAGGTTGAAAAAACCCATTCGGTATTTACATGATAGAAAGTATACACGATACTGACAATGAGTAAAAAAGCCTTAACATAGTAACAGTAGTAACACTATTCATTGGGCCGCTTTCAATTTGATTCATATAGCGTTTTTATTTAATATTTAGAATGTAGAATCATGTAGAAATGGAATAATGTGCTGAAGGAATCATTCAAAATTATAGTAAATCGTTATTTTTCAGTGAAAATTGGAAAATCTGCAAATCCTCATATAAGCCATAAATTGAATGCACACCAATTTTGGTCTTTTTTTATCTTTCTTATCGTGATCTTAAGAGAATGATGCTATTTTTTATTGAATGTAAAGTAGTCCCTATACAAATTTGTATATCAAATAATGGATAAGTAAAATATTTTTTAAAGTCATCACATTTTCATCTTTATTTTTGTATTGATTTTTTATCATACAGAGCAAAAAAATAACATTTTTCTCTTAAGATCACGATAAGGACGAAAAAAGATCAAAATTGGTGTTCACTCAATTTATGGCTTATACGAGATTTTTCGATTTTCATTGAAAAATGACGATAAAGCATAACTTTGAATGATTCCTTGAGCACATAATTCCTTTTCTGCGTGATTCTACATGCCAAATATTAAACAAAAAACGTTATATGAGCCAAATTGGGGGCGGCCCGATGAATGGTATTACTGTTTAATGAACATAGGTCAAAAGCTTAATCGTTTCTGAGATATATGTAAACAATTTTGTATATTAATGTTATAATTGACTTATTGTCTTCTACGTCTATTATTGTCTATATAACGTAAAAAGAGAGAAATTGAGATAAGTAGCAATTGATAGCCTATTTGGGAGAATCACAGGTCTAAACGAGGTGACCTCTCATAATGTTCATCCAATCGTAATGACTAGTTGATCAGTCAACTTACTGATTACCGATGAAATTTTTTATTATAAAGTGTGTCTGGAAATTGAATAAGAACATTTAGAACGTGATTTGTAAACATTGTGGTAAATTTTCACGTTGCAAGCGACATGTAGGGTCTCATCTACAATAATTGTACAGCCGTGTCGCATGTCGCGAGTAGTAACGTCGCAGGAAAATGTCATACGTCGTAAGAGTGTCGCTAAAACGTGTGAACATCTACAACAGTTGTAAGGATTGTGTGACGATAACAAATTCTGCCGCCAAATTTGCTGTGCTGTGATTGGCTGAGCTCATACGACATGCTAATTATCGTAATCGTAAAAAGTTGAAGGCCTGTTACACAATAATGTCGTAAGTCATAAGAAATTGACCAATCATCGTCGAATATGAGAAAAATAATCGACTATGACTGGTTAATTTCTTCGATTTACAGCTTGCGGTCCTATTGCGTAACAGGCTGAAGTTGGCTCAACTCCGTACGACAAGAACTTTTGCGACTAGAAGCAACACAGTCTGTGCGACTATTGTAGACAAGGCTTAAAAACCAATACAGACGTGTGCAAAAGTATTAGGCACTTACAATTGTCTCACATTTTACGAAAAGTTAAATATCTCGGCGAGAAGAAATCTCAGAGAGATTTTTGACCACGCATTTTAAAGCGTAAAGGGTTTCAAATTTGCGTTTGAATCTTTTATCTACGATATTTTGTTCCTAAATTACATAAAATTGAAAAATTATATTTTTACAATATTTTTGTCTTTAAAGCGCTACAGTTCAGTAAAATATCAGCAAACAAAATTTAATATGAAAGTATCTTAAAGTAGGCTTCCTAAACTTTAAAATGCTTTTAAGATATCGTATTTTTTTATTATGTGAAATTTTATTGTGTACAAACTTTTCTAAAATTGATGATCAAATAAAATTATAAAAAAAAAAAAATTTGAAAAAATTTATACGAATCAAACACATTATGACAATCATATTTTTCCTTTTGTATTTTTTCCATATATTTTTTAATGTTGAAATTAAAAAACATTTTAGAAAAAGTAAGTTTTTACATAATAAAATTTTACATAATAAAAATACGATATCTATATTTTAAAAGCATTTTAAAAGCTTAGAAAGCCTACTTTAAAATACTTTCATATTACATTTTGTTTGCTGATGTTTTATTGAATTGTAGCGCTTTAAAGTAAGACAAAAATATTACAAAGATATTATTTTTCAATTTTATGTAACTTAGGAACAAAATATCGTGGACAAAAAATTCAAACGTAGATTTAAAGCCTTATCTTAACGTTTTAAAATGCGTGGTCGAAAACCTCTCTGAGATTTCTTTTCGCCGAGATATTTAACTTTTCGTAAAATGCGAGAAAATTGTAAGTGTCTAATACTTTTGCACACGTCTGTATGTCAGTTATGATACTAACATACAAAATATTGTTTATATCTCAAAAAATATTTACTTATTACTACTTTAAGATACTTTTATATTAAATTTTATTTGTTGATATTTTATTGAATGTTTTCGATCTATGTTCATTAAACTTTTTTACTTGTCAGTATGGTCTGTACTATCTACCATATAAATGCTGAATGGTTTTCTTAAACACTCTGTAGAGAATTTGACGTTAGTTGAAATATGACATCTTTCATCAGATTAAAATAGAAGAAATTAGTTATAAATGCTAAAATTTCTAATAAGTATACCAATGTTAAAGAAAACATGGACATAATCTTATGCTCAATGAAAACGGGACTCCTTTATGCATTCTCTTTTGGGGGTTCCGGGAATTCATTCTAAGCGCTTATTAAATGACGCTCTCGCGCAGGGTTGGATCGTCCACTTGGTGCCAGAAGCAATCGTACTCCGTCATCCCACTCCGAAAACTATGAGGCGTTTAATTAACTCCGGGAAGGCCGGGAAAGAGAGGCCATAGAATTCACATGCAAATGTTCTGTGACACGATTGCAGAACAATCATTTCTTTTTTCAACTGAAACTCGGCTACCAAAACGACCACCGACTTCTGACACTTCGTGCCAACTAAATTTTATACGGAAATATCATTATTTTAACGTAAAAGCAAAATTTACTCAAAAAAACTCGTAAAAAACACAAAGAGGAGACTCTATATCTTTTTTTATAAATATATATTTTTTTAATATATTATAACATAATTTTTCAGAGAAAAATAGAATATTTCAATTGAGAAGATGACAAGTAAAAGTGAAAGAACACATTAGAGCTGGTTATTTTTGTTATATGAAAGAATATTCGATTAAAGATACTAATGTCATGTTAATATCGCAGAAATAACGATTGCGACGGGACTGGTTGAGGAATATAAAGTAATTTTGAATTATCACATTCTGATGATGTAACAAAAATTACAAACGTCCGCAATGTACTATCAGTAGATAGCATGATTTTATTTTTATATGGTTTGTCGTTGGTATAGTCGGATGCACGAATGAGTCATCATTCGCAAAGGATGACAAACGCAATCGCGCAATTGCGAGTAGCGAAGTAGTCACGTCACGCATAGGTCAGCCAGAAAGTAAAGAATAATGTAATCGACAGATGATGCGAAAGTTGATCGATATTAATATAATTGCATTAAAATCTTGGAGTAAAAGTCGTTACTATTTTTTATGTTTTTTTAATATGCAGAATTCTTATAGAGCACTGGCGGATTCAGATATTTGTTAAGGGAGGAGGGTGGATTTATATATTTTTGGGTTAATTTTTTGGTTGCCGAGTTTCTGAAACATTATGCGTCAAAAACTTTGGCAGAAGCGACACTTATCGGCAGACACAGTAATATTCCAAGTAGTGTCTTGCAATTAATGACTTTCACATAACGCTGCATAATGCGGTATTTACAATAGAGCAGTAAGCTTTAATAATCCGTAAAAATCTAGGAATTCCTTAAATTAAAAAATATTTTTGGAATATCAAAATTGTGATCAAGCATTTTAAGAAGATTAGATATATTAAAAATATATGTAATATTTTACTATAAAATATTTTTTTT